>NW_017890763.1:9707-27651 GCF_001540865.1 Ananas comosus | reverse complement strand
ATGTATATATACACATGTGTATATACACGTGTATATATACATATATATGCATATATATATATATATATATATATATATATATATATTATCGAAAGTATAGAGGATCTGATGTTTTCGATTTTTTGATTCTTAGATCAACTCCTTTAATCATTTCTTATTTTTGGATTAATACTATTATTTCCTTGTAAGAACCACTCAATCCTAGGGGTATTATTTAATCCTAGGGGGGATCGTGTCATGCCCCGAATTACACGCTTTCCGGGCACGCCGACAAATCCGCCGTATACAAAGAAATTTTTTCTGTATACGAAGCAATAGCTGTACCTGTAAAATATACAATACTACAAACAGTAGTGTAGAGCTGAAAAGAACTAAGCAGGTAGAATGAACAATCTCATATACATACAAACTAACAAGTACAAAAACACTCGCTCCAGCGAGTTCTAGTATCAGTATGTACATAAGCTCAAAATGAAAAAAACACTACTACCTGCAGCTGGTGATCCTCTAGCACGGCAATTCGTTGGGTAGGGCTCTAGCTCGCGACGCCCTTGCCTCGATCAGTCTCAGAAGGTGCAGCAGCCGGAACCGGTGGCTCTGCAAAAACAGTGGTAACAACTGGACGTGAGAACTACTATAAAAATAAGTAGTCCTCAGTGGGTACCGCCCTCAACAACATCGGTCCACCCACTAAGACTACAGAAGGAGACAGAGCTAGTAGAAAAAGCTGGAAGAAAATCTACAGCTACATATCGCTACACTAGCATGCTCTACACTAACCAACTGTAGTAAAAGTCAACTCTGACCCCAATCTCACGAGGGACTGTAGCCGTACCCGCCCCAGAGACTGTGAACACACCCGTCCTGCCTGTCTAAGCTACGCTACCTCCACGTTAAATAGTTCGTGGATAGTAAGTCTAATTAACGACATCAAGGCAAAAGCACAAAGCTAGACTCCGGAGCGGCACTCGTGGGCGCGACCCAACCGAGTATGCAAGCGTATCTCTGTCAAGCTCAATCAGGCTCTCACAGGCTAAAGTCAAGAAAACAGGTCTAACAGTACTACCAACCACTAGTCACGTGCCCTCGGCACAATCTAATATCAGAACGATCAAATTCGGGTTCGCCGTCAACCACTACGGTACCCACTAATCCGGAATATTGTAAACACTACTGTAAAAATCGGCTCGGCATCCCAACATGAGCGTAATTGAAATCTGAACTACCTGAAATACTCACTATGAGGATACTGCAACAGTATAAAAAATACAATAGCCCCTAGGGCGAAATCAGGTAGTTTAATATATGCCAGGTCCCGAACGCTGGTTTTCTCCTATGTTGTATCCAAGTCCCACATGTATGATTAATAACAACTAATAACATACTCCCAATTCAGTTTATATGTCTAAAACATGCCTACTCATGAATTTGAGCTAAACAATAACAATTTGTAATATTAACGATACATGTCGACCAACAATACTATAGGAGTAGGATTCCGATGATAATCCACCTCAAACGCTAATCCACGATAGCGAGAAGTCAATAGGAGAAGAAATTCCGCGCTCGCCTGGCCTCCAATGGCGTCACTACGACGCACGCACTTGACTCGCCCACTCGCTCGCTCGCCTTGCTCGCTCGCCTCGCTCGCACGAACGAACCCAAGTAGTCCTCTGCTAATAAATTAGCTCAAATGTGGCTAATATATAAAATAAAATAACAAAAGGAAAGGATGAGAACTCCCACCGCCTTAATTAGGCAACGTGGACACGACCGCCTTAATTAGGCAAAATCGCCCACAAGCCCTTATATAATTAGGTATTCAACTTTAGTCCTCTACCACATAAATCTTGAGTTTCAGAGTCCGTTTTTATGTCTATTTTGAGCAAAATGTCTCCAACTCAATCAAGCATAAACCTATACTGTAACATTGTCAATTGCTAAGGTTAAGTATATCACATATCGCAATCATCTCAACCATACAATTCTTAATCAAAGGGCCAAAAATTCGAAAATATCAAATCCTTTATATTTTCAATAGTATAGTAGTTCTTCATTATATATATATATATAGAGTTAAGCTAGAATACTCTCAAAAGCACAATGAGGTGGTGCTTTTGAGTTTTTAACCATTGGAATGGAGGAATGTGAGGTTGTGATGATGGTGGTAAGTGGTGGTAGGTGTAAATGTATTTGATCCAATGCTAATTAATAATCAAGGAGTAGATCCAAGGCAGAGAACCTAAAAGCACTAATAGGGTGATACTTTTAAAAGATATTCTAGCTCAATTATATATATATATATATATTATATTTTTAAGTACTATATAGGTTGAGTGAATAATCTGAGTTTAGTTAAAATTGGGCTAATGTTGTTGGCCCATAAAAACAAACCTAATAGACAAATAAAGAGCGAAATTTCACTAAATTTATACTTTTTTTCCTTTATTTCTTTTTTTTACAGAGCTTAATTTTCAATATGTTTCTCTCTTTCTCTTTTTCTGTCTCTCACCCTAAGTGGCCAAGCCGGAAGCCCTCCAAGTTACAAGACAGCATATGCTCGCCATTGCCTATCTTGCTATTAATTGATACTTGAGAAATATACAAAATATTTTTAAAGTAAAAAATTATTATTCATATAAAATTTTACTTTTAGTTTATATATGATTGGATAGTTTTATCCAATATTTATTTATATAATTTATTTATTTTTTGACTGCATAAATGAAAATGATAATATGGAGATTAAACGTGCAGAAGAAAGAACATGTGAGGCTGGAAAATTAGATATTCAACTCATAAATTATTTATTTTCATATTATAATACTATATTTTATATAATTATTTTGTACTTTGAACTATTAGACATATTTTTGTATCAAATTATAGATAATGTTCTATACAAATTAAACTATTGATCGGTATGATGTGAGAATTTCAAGCGGCTCGTTTAGGCTCGAGCTCGCTCGACTCGAAATTAGGTTCGCTCGAGCTCGGCTCGAATTAATTTCAATCCAAGCTTGAGCTTAAATTTATGTGGTCGAAAATTAATTTCAAGCCGAATTTGAGCCGAGGTAAGCTCGCTTGAGCTTGGCTCGTTTCCACCCCTAGGTATAGTATATTAATTACCCATATCTGATCCGATTCACGGACACATTTAATTTGGACGTCAAAATAAGATATACTATCATTTGCGATGAAAGTTCTCTAGTATAATTGAAAGTTAGGTATTTGATTTTTCTACTTCAAAAATCTTGGCATTCATGATTTAATATGATAGAATATTTCATCTGTTAGATAATTTACTTTATTTGCAGAAAATGATTTTAAGGCCAAATAAGATATTCTTTCTAGATATTTTATCATGCCTCTCAGTATCTTACCTACCAAAAACTAGATGCTTGTTAAGTGAATCAAAAAGCTTAACTGCATAAAATATTCGTGCACCAAAACAAAACCTCAACCCATTGCTTATCTACCAAATGTTGAATCCTTCTTGAATAAATCAAAAGGATATACCAAATGACATGTTTATGCGTCCAAACAGGGCGAATGAAAGTACAGGGCATGGTTGCACACAGAAAAGGCAATGCGTGCTACGTACAAAATCTAGGTTCAACACATGGAATAAAGATGCACGTATCGTCTATTATTAAAGTTGCAGACATCAAAGTGAACCTTAAGAATGCTTTGTACTCTAGGATATGCGGAACATTCGCTGCTTCACCTCATACCTTTCACAATCCTCCACATACGTATGAATTTAATTTATCGAAGATAACTAACTATCTTTCCCATCACTCTTGTCTTGGTCCCATATGCTGTCTGATCTCGCTACATCCAAAGATGAACACTGGGGGAAATCTGCCGGCGGCGGAGGGAGAGTGCTGTCTGGTGTGGGTCCATTCTCAACAACAAAAGCTGTAGCCAACCCGACTGGCAAGTGCAAGTCCATGTGACAATGCATAAGCCACACTCCTGCAAGATTAAAAGAACAAAGTTTAGAGCAACAATCGATCTTTGTAATTTTCAATTGTTCTCAGAAAGAAACATATGCTTGCCTGGATTATTTGCGGTGAATCGTATCACCACCCATCCACCTGTCGGAACGGCTATCGTGTTCCTCACTTGCGGATCGACGAGGTTGTAGCTACTCCTCACCTTTTGCTCATTGTAATTTCCAAACCCCTGCGCCACCACGAAGAAGTTGAACCCATGAATGTGCATAGGGTGATTTTGTGTCGCCACTATCGCAGTACTCTGCAACACAATTTCCACTGTGGCATTGTACTCTAATTTCTTCGCCTTCGTGCCAATTGCTGTCGGCTCCAGCGACTCCTCTATGGTGCCGTTGTGCAATGATGCATTAGTAAAATCGAAGAACAGCGGCGGCTTATTTGGGAAGTCGGTTGTGAATACACCTTCTATACTCTTAAAGTGTGCCTCCTGCATTGACACCTTCTTCGGCAACCGGAATGAGACATTATTCATGCTTGTAACGACCAAGCGATCAGCAATTAGTTCGCACCATTCCTCGCCGCCTTTGCAAAGGGTGCCTACGCCAATGGTGATGAACATGCGCTCGTCAACATGGAGAGGGACGGTAGGCTGCCCCGGCAAGAGGAGGCTGGTTAAGCTGGTGTAGAAACGGTGGGCAGTGGGCGTGTCATGTATCGTGGGCAAAGAAGGCATCACGGGACTCGACGACAGCGATGTGGATTTGTACTGAAGTATACCCCTTGTAGTGGTGTTCTCTAAGTATGGCGGCTGAGGATCTTCGGTTGCATACGGGCTAGCGGCCATGTAGTAGCGAGCAGGGGTAGAATCTGCGACCATGATGGCATCGACAGTTTGGCCCGGTGCGATGACGATCACATCTGTTTTGTAGGGCTTGGTGTAGGTCGCATCCACGCCGACCACTGTGAAAGTGTGGCCGGCCACCTTGTAGAAGAACTGGTTATCGAGAGCAGCATTGATGATGCGCAGCAAGTAAGTCTTTCCATATTCCACTTCCAGCTTATAGTTCTCTGCAGGGCGGCACAACAGTATAGTTATTAAATTAGTTAATAAAGCGAATTTAGAGAGAACTTTTGCATTAGTATAGCAAAAATTCATGTAATAACTTTCTTATAAGCTATGCATTTCAAGTAGAGCCTTGCGCAGAGACTCCAGATTACTGTATTATTGGTGTATCGGTATATATACATGATATGAGTACTTTAGTTTATATTTAGATATAATTCAAGATCTCTGCGGTGATCAACACATCAACAGTTTATATATATAGATCATTTTTGGAAAACTCAAAGCATGTCCCTTTCCAAAGGCGGAATTTCGATGGACTGATATTGAGTATTTTGACTATTCAATAATGCTTGATGTCTCCAGTTTTCAGACTAATATATATCTTAACAAATGATAATTAAGAAAACATGTTGATGATCTTTCCCACATAACATGAGGGAAAAAAAAATTGCAAATCAACGCCCCTTGATTTTTAGCTTAATTGCATATGCCAAGGGAGCAGGCAACTGCAATATGAACTTCAACAAAAGTTTTAGTAGTAAAATGTTCTACATTATTTTAAAACAAATGGCTGTTATTATTTTGGATTTCTCTTTTGTTTAGTATTTGTGAATTTATTTTATAGGAATAGAATGATATATTAATTGTATAAACTTGTAAGGTTACTGTTTCTTGATTTCTTTTTAACCTTTTATCTCAATCCTTTTTCACGAGTCTTGTTCGATGTACTGGAGTGCCCAGGTATTCATTTTACACTTTTCGCCAAGATCCGTCAAGATCTTTCCGAAGCAGTGCCGCGCGCCTCGGCCGCGTGCTGTTAGTGATCGTCCATGATGCTCACTTCTGGCTAGTTCTAGCTAGTTCCAGATTTTGTTACAGCAGTTTGGTGGGTTGATAGGTTCATGTTTTGTAAGAGATAATTGCTAAAATTAATGCTAATGATATATCCCTTATAGTAGGGTTGGCAATTCAGCACATTATTCATGAGTCAGTTCGTAATTAGCTCGAACATGAGCTCGAGATTGATCACACGTTTAATAAACAAGCCGAATACGAGCTAAGATCAGCTTGTTCGTGTTCAACTCGATATAGCTCGCAATCCAGCTCATTGTTCTCGAGTCAATTCATGTTCGCGAAAATGAGCTCGAAATCGATCGCTCATATATATATATATATATATATATATAGAGAGAGAGAGAGAGAGAAAGAGAGAGAGAGTGTGTGTGTCCGGCTACTATACTATTATGAGTACGATCGTTTTCGTACTCATGAGTCATTTTCAATGATAGAGTTTCCGAATCGACGATCCATACTGTTAAACGTTATATAGAGCATTTAAAACTTCTAGAAATCAAATTTTATAATATTTTGACATCATTTATCTTACGATCGAAAGATCTTAAAATTGATAATTTTTAATGGCCGGTATGAGATACTTACTAGTTTAACGGTATAAAAGAAACGAAATCGGTTGAATTTTGGATAGAAAATTCTATTTGCTATCTAGATAAAGATCAATAACTCTGATCTTAAATTAAAGGATCTGATTACTTATTTTATGACGTCGTTCGATTTTGACCGTTCATTTTATGCCCGTTTGATGGACTTTATTATGATTTCAAAAAATTACAAAATTTATTTTTTATAAGTTTCAAATACTCTAGATCATATTTAACGGAGTGGATCGTCAATTCTGAAGCTCCATCATCGAAAACAATTTATTAGTACGGAGGCACGAACGCCTCCGTACTCATGAGCCATTTTCGATGATGGAATTTTCGAATCGACGATCGGCTCCGTTAGACTTGATCTAGCGCATTTGAAGTTTGTAGAAAATAATTTTTACGATTTTTTAATATCATTTACTTAGTGATCGAAAGGATTCAACATCCATAATTTTTAATGGTTGCTATCTGCCGTTTTCAAGTTTAACGGTAGAGAAGTTTTCAAATCAGATGAAATTTTGATACAAAATTCTTTATACTATCTACAACAAGATCAATATTTCTGATCGAAAATTTTAGTACTATATCACCACTTTTTATAGGATTTTTATTTTCAGCCGTTAAAAATTATTAATTTTGAATCCTTTCGATTGCTAGGTAAATGATATCGAAAAATCGCAAAAATTATTTTCTAAAAACTTCAAATACGCTAGATCAAGTTTAACGGAGCCGATCGTCGATTCGAAAACTCCGTCATCGAAAACGGCTCAGGAGCACGGAGGCACGGAGGCCTCCGTGCTCCTGAGCCGTTTTCGATGATGGAATTTTCGAATCGACGATCGGCTCCGTTAGACTTGATCTAGCGCATTTGAAGTTTGTAGAAAATAATTTTTGCGATTTTTTAATATCATTTACCTAGTGATCGAAAGGATTCAAAATCCATAATTTTTAATGGTTGATATCTGCCGTTTTCAAGTTTAACGGTGTAGAAGTATTCAAATCAGATGAAATTTTGATAGAAAATTCTTTATACTATCTACAACAAGATCAATATTTCTGATCGAAAATTTTAGTACTATATCACCACTTTTTATAGGATTTTTATTTTCAGCCGTTAAAAATTATTAATTTTGAATCCTTTCGATTGCTAGGTAAATGATATCGAAAAATCGCAAAAATTATTTTCTAAAAACTTCAAATACGCTAGATCAAGTTTAATGGAGCCGATCGTCGATTCGAAAACTCCGTCATCGAAAACGGCTCAGGAGCACGGAGGCCTCTATGCTCCTGAGAGCACAACAGCCCTGCTATATATATATATATATATATGATAAATTACATTGTTACCCCCTTAACTTTTGGCGAAGTTTCACTTTACCCCTCGAACTCCTAAAATGCACATCTAACCCCCTAAACTATAATATTTCGTTCATGTTACCCCTTCTGTCAGTTTTCCGTCAAGCTCCATTAACCGAAAACTGATAGAAGGGATAAAACGAATAAAATATTAGAGTTTAGGGTGTTAGATGTCTATTTTAGGAGTTTGGGGGGTTAAGTAAAACTCGCCAAAAGTTCAGGAGGTAGTAGTGCAATTTACTCCGTAGGGGACTCTTGACTATAAATTAAAGTTTTGGTCTTTTGAGAGATTATCTTTGTTCTCCATTTAGTATTTGTTCCGTCCATATCCGTGGATGTAGGCCGCGTCCTCGTCTGTGGGTGTAGGCCGATGACTGAACAACATAAATTTCGATGTATTCTTTTCTTTTTTTTTATTTTCCTGCATTAATTATTTTTTTGAATGTATTTTTTATCGTGCCGATTTTTACAATTTATATATAGAGAAAGACTGTTGTACTCTTAAGAGCACGAAAACTGCTATGCTCTTAAGAGCACGAAGGCCTTCGTGCTCCTAAGCCGTTATCAATGAAAAAATTTTCTAATTGACGATCGGCTCTGTAAAACTTGATTTAACGTATTTGAAATATTTATAAAATAAAATTTATACTTTTTCAATATCATTACTTATTGGTCGAAACAGTACGTTCAATATAAGTAACTTTCAATGGTTAATGTTTTTCGTTCCCAAGTTGATAGGGTAAAAAAATCGAATTAGATGAAATTTTAACAGAAAAATTTTCATACATTTTATAACAAGATCAATATTTCTAATAAAAAATTTTAGTCTATATCATTACTTTTTGTGAGATTTTTATTTTTAGCTGTTGATTTTGAACAGATTCAATCACTTAGTAAATAATATCGAAAAATTATATAATTTATTTTCTTGACACTTCAAATATATTAGATCAAGTCTAATGAAATGTATCATCAATTTGAAAATTCTATCATTGAAAACGATTTAGGAGTACGGAGGCCTCCATGCTCCTAATTGCACAGCAACCTTACTCTCTCTCTCTCTATATATATATATATATTGTAAATTTTTACTATTTAAATCTTAGGCCAAGCAAAATGTAAAGCAATATATGTTTTGTAAATTTTAATTATTAGATGAAAATTCTAATTTTCTATTTTTTTCCAACTTTTTACCAAATAATAGGTTTGGTAATCTTATTTACTATTCGTGAGTCAGCTCGCGAGCTAAAAATGAGCCGAATTTTTTAGCTTAATAATTTAACGAACCAGCTCGTATTTGATTCGTTTACTAAATATGAGCGGCATGTTTTAACTTAATAATTAAATTAATCAGCTCGTGTTCGATTTATTTACTAAATGAGCCAAACACGGCCTGGTCCCAGCTCACCCATACTCGGCTCGTTGATATCCCTACCCTATAGGAGCATAAATTATCTGATTGGATTTTGGTTAAAAAAAATGACATGATAAATGAAAAAGTACAGGCCAAATAGAAGCCGATGGTTGTAAAATTTATATACCAAAGTATGGTGTGTGTGGCTAGTATTGCTCTTTATAATTACATATTGCTCTTCTGGTAGGAAAATGTTGTATGTACAACCTCCCAAAAAAGATTTGCTCATCTCAGACTCCCATCCTAGGGTTCGCACACCTTTTGAAATTGTATTATTTTATTTTAGAAAATTTGACAAGATACGAACGCATTTACATTTCTTATATTGAAGAATATAAGATTTACACTCCACAAAGGGATGTATAAGTAACATTGCTTATAAAATCATTTTTAGTAATGTTTTAGAGTATCAAGTGACATAATAAATTAAATAATTTCGTGAAGTTGTGCACATGTATCTACATGCTGCCAACATATCTCAATAAGTCAGGTAGGACACCATTAAAGGGTATGTTTTTTTTTTTTTGTTTTTCATGATTAGAATATGAGTGAAAAATAAAACTGAATTGTATTGAAATAAAAAACAAAATGATGAATCATCTAAAAATATTTGGTTTATTATTGAAATGGATATTAGAATTAACCTCTATAATTTTGCTAGAAAGTTTTGGTTTTAAAACAGAGTGATGAAAAAAAAGGAAACAATGGTATTATGGGAGAGTTTTGAGTGGTTTACATTGTAATGAGTCAATCCGGAATTCAAAATTGGATTGAGCCATAAATGAATTGGACCATTTTCATTCCATAGTAGCATGAAAATCGAAATCAGATTCTTGTAGAATAAACAACAAGTATTAAAATTAATAATCTTATTTTGATTTCGTAGTCTAATTTGGTGAAAGAAACAAGCCCTAAGTATGTCCGCATGTGGCTTAGGCATCTCAATAAATAGAATCGGGTAAGAACCGAAAGTCATATTCTTCAACTTGATGTTTTTAAATAATTTTACATCTTCCCAACAAACTACATAATTAATTTTCTTGGCAGACCGAACCGTTCCTAACATAAGTGATAAAGGACTTCGTGGTTGGAACCTGAGGTCACATGTGACGCCTCAACTTCCCAGGAGGTCACTCATCCTAGGACTACTCCCGTCTTAGGACGCTTAACTCTCTTAACCTCTTATGCCTTGCCACCATCCAAAATACTTAAGTCAGGTTAAGAGTTTAGTCTTATTATATCTTATATATAAGACTACCTGGAGTCTCACAATCTTCCCCCCTTTAAGCCTTGACGTTCCCGTCAGGCTCAGACTTACAAGTACTAGGCGATATGAGACTTGTCTCGCTACCCTAAACCGACCTTGTGGGGGAGCAACGCTCTATCATAACAGTCAACAGCATGAGAGCCTCGCTCTTCCTGCTCTACAATTCTGGCTCACCCGAGACTCATCTCACACACTTTCGGCTAGTAATTAGCTTTGATACCAACTGTGACGCCCCAACTTTTCACGGGATCACCCATCCTAGGACTACTCCCGTCCTAGGACGCTTAACTCTCTTAATCTCTTGGGTCTTGCCACCACCCAAAATACTTAAGCCAGGTTCAGAGTTTAGCCCTATTACATCTTATATATAGGACTACTTGAGGTCTCACATCACAAGTTCAAATTCTAATTGATTCACATTTCTAGCTAAGTTTATTTGTAAAAGGGTTAATTACACCAATGGTCCCTAACCTTTACACTATTTTTCAATTTAGTCCCCAACCTTTTTTTTTTGCAATCAAGTTTCTAATCTTTTGATTTTATTTCAATTAAGTCCCAGCCATTAGATAGCTGTTAAAATTAACGGAAAATGCCACGTCAGCTCCAAGTCAGCGCCACGGAGGCACCATGTCAGCGCCACGGTGGCGTTGTATCAGCGGATTGCAAAAAAAAAAGAGGTTGGAGACCAAATTGAAAAATAGTGCAAAGGTTGAGGACCAATGGTGTAATTAACCCATTAAATTTATAAATTCAAAAAAAAATTTTAATTTAAGATTTAAATTTTGATTTTGAATTCAAATTTAAATTGGAATTCAAATTCCAATTTTGTATTTAATTTTAAATTTTAAATTTTAAATTCAAATTCACATTTGGAATTCTAAATTCTAATTTAATTTCAAACTTCGATTTGAAATTTCAAATTCAAAATGTGAATTTGAATTCGAAGTTTAAATTCAAATTTAGAATTGAAATCAAATCTTAAATTCAAATTTAAATTTTAAATTCAAATTTAAAATTTAAAATCAAAATTTTGAATATGATTTTAAATTTAAATTCATATTTTAAATTTAAATTTCGGTTTCAAAACTTTCATTTTAAATGTAAATTGAAATATCAAAATCAAAATCAAAATTTTAAGTTTGAATTCAAAATTTAGATTCAATTAAAAATTTAAATTTAAAATTTGAATTTCAATTCAAAATTTTAATTCAGCTTTAAATTCAAATTCAAAATTCTAATTTCTCGTTAGTTTAACATTTTAATTTTAATATTATTTTTGAATTTAAATTTAAAATTTTGAATTTTTTTTTAGGACTAAAATGAAAAATGTGCAAAGTTTATGAACCTAATTAACATGCAAAATGTTGCCACATAGACGCTGACGTGGCGATTTCGTTAATTTTAACAGTTTTTTTAACGGTTGGAACCTAATTGTAATAAAATCAAGAAATTAGAGAGTCAATTGCAAAAAAAAAAAAGTTGGGAACTCAAGGGAAAATTGGTGGAAAGGTTGGAGACTACCGGTGTAATTAACCCTTTGAAAAAAGAAATAAACACAGCCGTTTTGATCTTGTCTTTTAACAAATAAACTTTCAAAATTTTGATAATTACACAGCCATTTTGATCACTTATATTGTATGTAATCGTGTTAAGTTTTAGGATATAAAGAAATATATTTTTATTCTAACACAAAGAAGCAATTGAAGATACGCCAACCTACTGTTCTTCAATCCTAGCATTTAACTATGAAACTAGATAGAAAAACATATTTTTTTTGTTCTCTGAAGTTATACAAAATCATTTACAAAACATGAGACTAAAACAGCTGTTCCAAGTCATAATTTTGTTCAAAGAGAGGGCCTAGTAAATTATTCGATAAAATTAGAATATCTAATCATTAAAAAAAATTAGAATTTTTTCTCAAAAAAAGAAAAATCTAATCATTAAAATTAAAAGTTTCGAAGTCTGTTTACAAAAAATGCTAACGTTAAGAGATATTTGCACCTTTTTTTTTAGGACAAACTTCAAATTGGCCCCCCCTGTGGTTTAGCTCATTTTTTCTTTGCTACGGCCGTGGTTCAAAATGTTTCTCTTTGCACCCCCGTGGTTTAGCTCATTTTTACTTTACTACCCTATGTTTCTGAAAGTTACATTTTGCCTCCCTCTGATTTAGAGCAATTTTCACTTTACCATCATGTCTACTTTNCAAAGTATGGTGCGTGTGGCTAGTATTGCTCTTTTTAATTGCATTGTTATTGCTCTTCTGGTAGGAAAATGTTGTATGTATAACCTCCCAAAAAAGATTTGCTCATCTCAGACTCCCATCCTAGGGTTCGCATACCTTTTGAAATTGTATTATTTTATTTTAAAAAATTTGACAAGATACGAACGCATTTACATTTCTTAGATTGAAGAATATAAGATTTACACTCAAAAAGGGATGTATAAGTAACATTGCTCATAAAATCATTTTTAGTAATGTTTTAGAGTATCAAGTGACATAATAAATTAAATAATTTCGTGAAGTTGTGCAAATGTATCTACATGCTGCCAACATATCTCAATAAGTCAGGTAGAACACCACTAAAGGGTATAGAATATGAGTGAAAAATAGAACTGAATTGTATTGAAATAAAAAACAAAATGATGAATCATTCAAAAATATTTGGTTTATTATTGAAATGAAAATTAGAATGAACCTCTATAATTTTGCTAGAAAGTTTTGGTTTAAAAACAGTGTGATGAAAAAAAAGGAAACAATGGTATTTATGGGAGAGTTTTGAGTGGTTTACATTGTAATGAGTTAATCCGGAATTCAAAATCGGATTGAGCCATAAATGAAATGGACCATTTTCATTCCATAGTAGCATGAAAATCGAAATCAGATTCTTGTAGAATAAACAACAAGTATCAAAATTAATAATCTTATTTTGATTTCGTAGTCTAATTTTGTGAAAGAAACAAGCCCTAAGTATGTCCGCATGTGTCTTAGGCATCTCAATAAATAGAATCGGGTAAGAACCGAAAGTAATATTCTTCAACTTGATGTTTTTAAATATTTTTACATCTTCCCAACAAACTACATAATTAATTTTCTTGGCAGACCAAACCGTTCCTAACATAAGTGATAAAGGACTTCGTGGTTGGAACCCGAGGTCGCATGTGACGCCCCAACTTCCCGGGGGTCACTCATCCTAGGACTACTCTCGTCTTAAGACGCTTAACTCTCTTAACCTCTTATGCTTTGCCACCACCCAAAATACTTAAGTCGGGTTAAGAGTTTAGCCTTATTATATCTTATATATAGGATTACGTGGAGTCTCACAATCTTCCCCCCTTTAAGCCTTGACGTCCCCGTCAGGCTTAGACTTACAAGTATCAGGCAATATGAGACTTGTCTCGCTAGCCTAAACCGACCTTGTGGGGGAGCAACGCTCTACCGATAATAGTCAACAGCATGAGAGCCTCGCTCTTCCCGCTCTACAATTCTGGCTCAGCCGAGACTCATCTCACACACTTCCGGCCGGTAATTGGCTTTGATACCAACTGTGACGCCCCAACTTCCCACGGGGTCACCCATCCTAGGACTACTCCTATCCTAGGACGCTTAACTCTCTTAACCTCTTAGGTCTTGCCACCACCCAAAATACTTAAGCCACGTTCAGAATTTAGCCCTATTACATCTTATATATAGGACTACCTGAGGTCTCACATTGCAAGTTCAAATCCTAATTGATTCACATTTCTAGCTAAGTTTATTTGTAAAAAGGTTAATTACACCAATGGTCCCTAACCTTTACACTATTTTTCAACTTAGTCTCCAATCTTTTTTATTTTGCAATGAAGTCCCTAATCTTTTGATGTCATTTCAATTAAGTCCCAGCTGTTAGATAGCTGTTAAAATTAACGGAAAATGCCACGTCAGCGCCACGGAGGCGCCATGTCAGCGCCACGGTGGCGCTGTGTCAGCGGATTGCAAAAAAAAAAAAGGTTGTGGACCAAATTGAAAAATGGTGCAAAGGTAGAGGACCAATGGTGTAATTAACCCTTTAAATTTATAAATTCAAAAAAAAATTTAATTTAAGATTTAAATTTTAAAATTTAAATTTTGATTTTGAATTCAAATTTAAATTGGAATTCAAATTCCAATTTTGTATTTAATTTTAAATTTTAAATTTTAAATTCAAATTCACATTTGGAATTCTAAATTCTAATTTAATTTCAAACTTCAATTTGAAATTTCAAATTCAAAATGTGAATTTGATTCGAAGTTTAAATTCAAATTTAGAATTGAAATCAAATATTAAATTCAAATTTTAATTTTAAATTCAAATTTAAAATTTAAAATCAAAATTTTGAATATGATTTTAAATTTAAATTCATATTTTAAATTTAAATTTCGGTTTCAAAACTTTCATTTTAAATGTAAATTGAAATATCAAAATCAAAATCAAAATTTAAGTTTGAATTCAAAATTTAGATTCAATTTAAAATTTAAATTTAAAATTTGAATTTCAATTCAAAATTTTAATTCAGTTTTAAATTCAAATTCAAAATACTAATTTCTCGTTAGTTTTACATTTTAATTTTAATATTATTTTTGAATTTAAATTTAAAATTTTGAATTTTTTTTAGGACTAAAATGAAAAATGTGCAAAGTTTAGGGACCTAATTGACATGCAAAAGGTTGCCACATAGACGCTGATGTGGCGATTTCGTTAATTTTAACAATTTTTTTAACGGTTGGGACCTAATTGTAATAAAATCGAGAGATTAGGGAGTCAATTGCAAAAAAAAAGGTTGGAGACTCAAGGAAAAATTGGTGGAAAGGTTGGAGACAACCGGTGTAATTAACCCTTTGTAAAAAGAAATAAACACAGCCGTTTTGATCTTGTCTTTTAATTTTAACAAATAAACTTTCAAAATTTTGATAATTACACAGCCATTTTGATCACTTATATTGTATGTAATCGTGTTAAGTTTTAGGATATAAAGAAATATATTTTTATTCTAACACAAAGAAGCAATTGAAGATATGCCAACCTACTGTTCTTCAATCCTAGCATTTAACTATGATACTAGATAGAAAAACATATTTTTTTTGTTCTCTGAAGTTATACAAAATCATTTACAAATCATGAGACTAAAACAGCTGTTCCAAGTCATAATTTTGTTCAAAGAGAGGGCCTAGTAAATTATTCGATAAAATTAGAATATCTAATCATTAAAAAAAAATTAGAATTTTTTCTCAAAAAAAAAAAAATCTAATCATTAAAATTAAAAGTTTCGAAGTCTGTTTACAAAAAATGCTAACGTTAAGAGATATTTGCACCTTTTTTTTTTAGGACAAACTTCAAATTGGCCCCCCCGCGGTTTAGCTCATTTTTTCTTTGCTACAGCCGTGGTTCAAAATGTTTCTCTTTGCACCCCCTGTGGTTTAGCTCATTTTTACTTTACTACCCTATGTTTCTGAAAGTTACATTTTGCCTCCCTCTGATTTAGAGCAATTTTCACTTTACCATCATGTCTACTTTTAAAAAGGGTTCATTTCATATGTCCCTACAAGCATAGTGAATGATAAATACATTCTTACAAAGTTCAACTTTCATATATTGTTTCTGTAAAAGTCCTGAAATTTTCAAATATATCTCTGCCGTTAGAATTCATTAGAAAAATATAGTTAATCATAGATTAAATATTTAATTCTGGTTAGTTGTTTACATTTGTATCCCTCTTATATTACATTGTTATAGCTTTTGGAGGGATATATTTGTGATGACCAAATTAAAAAAATAAACAGTTCTCTAACAGTAACAAACCATAGGGATATATTTGAAAACATTATGACTTTTGTAGGGACAATATATGAAAGTTGAAATTTGTAGGAATATATTTGTTATTCACTATATTTGCGGAGACTTGTATAAAAAAGTAACCCTTTTAAAAATTTTTGCTTCCCCACCCTATTTCATATAGATTTTTTTGATAAACTAAAGATTAAACAACAGAATAGCAAACTTGAAATGTTTAACAATAGGATGGCAAAATAAAAATAAACTAAATCACTTGGGGGCAATTTGAAGTTTACTTTTAATATATTTTGTATAATTCATTTTATTTATTGATATTTTCTAGAGAATTTTACTCTAACAAAGAGAGAGAGAGAGAGAGAGAGAGAGAGAGGGATTAAAAGCTAAGGGCGGTAATNGAAATATATTTTTATTCTAACACAAAGAAGCAATTGAAGATACGCCAACCTACTGTTCTTCAATCCTAGCATTTAACTATGAAACTAGATAGAAAAACATATTTTTTTTGTTCTCTGAAGTTATACAAAATCATTTACAAATCATGAGACTAAAACAGCTGTTCCAAGTCATAATTTTGTTCAAAGAGAGGGCCTTCATAATTCTGTTCAAAGAGAGGGCCTAGTAAATTATTCGATAAAATTAGAATATCTAATCATTAAAAAAAATTTTGAATTTTTTCTCAAAAAAAAAAAAATCTAATCATTAAAATTAAAAGTTTCGAAGTTTGTTTACAAAAAATGCTAGAGATATTTGCACCCTTTTTTTTTAGGACAAACTTCAAATTGGCCCCCCCTGTGGTTTAGCTCATTTTTTCTTTGCTACGGCCGTGGTTCAAAATGTTTCTCTTTGCACCCCCCGTGGTTTAGCTCATTTTTACTTTACTACCCTATGTTTCTGAAAGTTACATTTTGCCTCCCTCTGATTTAGAGTAATTTTCACTTTACCATCATGTCTACTTTTAAAAAGGGTTCACTTCATATATGTCCCTACAAGCATAGTGAATGATAAATACATTTTTACAAAGTTCAACTTTCATATATTGTTCTTGTAAAAGTCATGAAGTTTTCAAATATATCTCTACCGTTAGAATTTATTAGAAAAATATAGTTAATCATAGATTAAATATTTAATTATGGTTAGTTGTTTACATTTTTATCCCTCTTATATTACATTGTTATAGCTTTTGGATGGATATATTTGTAATGACCAAATTAAAAAAAATAAACAGTTCTCTAACAGTAACAAACCATAGGGATGTATTTGAAAATATTATGACTTTTGTAGGGATAATATATGAAAGTTGAAATTTATAGGGATATATTTGCTATTCACTACATTTGCGGAGACTTGTATAAAATTAACCCTTTTAAAAAATTTTACTTCCCCACCCTATTTCATATATATTTTTTTGATAAACTAAAGATTAAACAACAGAAGAGCAAACTTGAAATGTTTAACAATAAGATGGCAAAATAAAAATAAACTAAATCACTTGGGGGCAATTTGAAGTTTACTTTTAATATATTTTGTATAATTCATTTTATTTATTGATATTTTCTAGAGAATTTTACTCTAAGAGAGAGAGAGAGAGAGAGAGAGAGAGAGAGAGAGAGAGAGAGAGAGAGAG
>NW_017890763.1:0-9390 GCF_001540865.1 Ananas comosus | reverse complement strand
CTTTATTATGATTTCGAAAATTTACGAAATTTATTTTCTAGAAGTTTCAAATACTCTAGATCATATTTAACGGAGTGGATCGTCAATTTAGAAACTCCATCATTGAAAACAACTTATAAGTACGAGTGCTCCAATACTCATAATAGTATAGTAGCCATGGCCTATATATATATATATATATATATATATATATATATATATATATATATATAATTATGCTACTATACTATCAATAGTACCAAGCCCTTGGTACTATAGAGTTTTCGGCCGTTGGATGAAAGGATGTGCGGTTAGGATGATAGTGATTCTCTGGGGTTGAGTGGGTGGTTGGTTTAATAGTATAATCTAACGGGTAGAAATGATCAAATGGTAGATCTAACGGTAGAAAACTTAATAGTATTAAGGACTTGGTACTATCAATAGTATAGTAGCCGGACTCGATAGAATTATGCTACTATACTATCAATAGTTCCAAGCCCTCATGTATATATATATTCGGAGGGTCTAACATCACTTGAATTTTTGGGCATCATCTTCCAACCATCACAAGAAGGTAACAATGTGGGGCATTTTGATCAATGCAAATTTTCTCATTAAGCTTTTATTTTTCAAATTTATTTCTCGTAATGTCAAAATTTTGAAATTCTCTCTCCTACTTATTGATGACGGTAAACTGACTGTAATTTTTTCGCCGTTAAAACTATTTATGCCCATAAAAATAAAATATAAAGCTTAATTTATAAAATTTTTGAAGATCCTAAAAATTTATCCTTTTACATAAAAAGGCAAAAGAGAGAAGAGAGGAAAATGAAGGTGAAAATCGATGGCGGATAAATTTTCAGAAAATTTTCAAGGTGCGTAGAATAAATACTTTACAAAGGGTCAATTCCGGGTAGTGGATAAAGAGGGAGAACTGCGCAAACTTCTTTTTAATTCATAAATTTGTAAATTTAAAGGGGCATGCAAGTTTGCTATCTGTGTGTAATTTTACTACTTCCGCAAGAACTTGTGAGATTTGAATAATATTGTATTGAGTTAATTACCAGTGAATCGTCATGTCGAACGGCGATTCATTGATGACGTGAACTACAACGGAATCGCCCTCGGCAACTTCTATTGCCGGCCCCGGATATTGGTCGTTCACCGCGAGGATCACTTTCTCCTTGCACATGCGGCTTACGGTTAGGTTCCTTATCTAAAAAACGAATAAGGCAATCGAACGTTACCGGCAACTTCAACTTAGTGGTAGTTACGATCTTGAAACAGCAAATAATTAAGAAAGGAAGCGAGTGGTAAAATTGAATTGAAATCCCCTTAAACAGATCAGCAAATTTTGAAGTAGACCGGCCCCTCAACTTTCGTTTCAATTAATCATTGGCATTTCTGTATTTCAGTTGATGTAATTTGTCATGTTGAGCTGTTTCTAAAAAAATTAGCAGCTCCGTCAGCTGTATATAAATCGTTAGTACTTCCAATTCTATTTACGAATAAGTTGTTGGAACCATTAAATTTAACCGAACCGAAGCACTCTTGAATTTAGTAGCATTTTTTTTTTTTTTTTTTTCAAATGATTCGACTAAAATCACTCAAATCAAAGAAAATAAAACTATGGTTACAGGGAAAAAAAAGATATATATATATATATATCTGATCGAGTGGGTGATTTCACATGGCCTGTAGTTGAGGAGTAGTCTTCATACACCTCGACCGAAAAAAAAAAAAAAAAAAAAAAAAAAANCTTCATACACCTCGACCGAAAAAAATTAAAAAACCAGAAAAGAAGCATGTCTAGCTGGTTTCGGAGTTAAGTTAAGAGAGAATCAAGCAAAAGGAGCTGAAAGGATTTACGTGGAAAGTGTGCTCCACGGTTGCTGCATTTGCCTGCGAGCCGATGAATGTGAGAGCAAATAATGCGAAGGCGAAGACGGTCGGCGGCATCATTTCTAATCAAAGATGGAAAAGCTAGCTAGCTAGAGATGACACAGAGAGAGAAAAGAATGAGTCTACACTCTTGAGAGGAGGCCGATGGATGAGGTTGGAGGAAGGAAGAACCAACCAATTGTAAGGTTTGAACTTCCTTTCCTGCGCTCAATAGAGTTAATATTGGGAGTGCGCACATATATAGAAACGCAAATATGCTTGAGAGCCGACGGACGGAATCAATTAGTGCGCTCACATTGAATAAAATAATAAGTGGGACCTAAGATCTACCAAATTCACTGGTAAGAGGCTCGAGATTTGAACCCCGCCACGCCATTTCAGGTAAAAAAAAGAGCTTACCGTGGTAATAACTAAAAAATAAAATCAAACTTTTGTCCGCTTGTGTGCTAATGCGAAAAGGTTTGGTAAAATAATTATAAAAAATTAGAGAATTTATTAAGTTATGAGGCTATTGATTTTTTCATAAAATATATAATTGTCACGCTCCGGGATCCAGCGGAAGCCTGGCCGGTGCGTGTCCAGACTCGCCATATGCCTACAACATATAAGACGTCTACAATAAAGCGATAAATAAAGTAAAAAGTAAACAAACATATAGTGATATCAGAGAATGAATACTACTAAATTCTAATGATAAGTGAAAATATAAAATAACTAAACAATTAACATAATACATAAAATAGATACATTACAAGATTGCAATACGAGATATTAGATACACAAAAATGGTGGTCTTTACACATAGGGTACAAAACTCTCTCTCTCCAACTAAAACAAAAGGAGAGATAAACCACTTAAAAATAAAGCTCCTCGCTATCTAGCTAGAGGCGGCACCCTTGCCGTGGTCCCTAACCTTTTCCGGAGTGGAAAGCTCTGTAAACAAAAATAACAAAACAAAGGGCGTGAGAATTATTAATCAATAGTTTTCGGTGGGTAAGCCGTCGACATCAGCGAAATACACCACTAGGTCATGGAGGCATAAATAGTATGATTTAACATTTAATGGAAATAAACAACATATGTAATGAGCATGTAATAAATTTTACTAAGCTACTATGTCTCTACTTGCATGAGTTTCACATGTATAAGTGTTATTCTAATATGAATGAGTATGTACAACTAGTATGCACTAACTAGTATAATGTCCACATTTCACTTCTGTTCAACTTTGTTCCAATCATGTAGGATCTGCACAAGTGTAGTCCGGCTTGCGCCGTGCCTAATGGCCCCGTGGTAGTCAACATTCCCACTCTAAAAATGAGCCTCCCCCACGGTATCCTATTTCGGCGCCCAATCCCGCATGAGCGAGCTTATGTCGCGTTGGCTATCACCGAAGCGCCAGCTTGTGGGGAGCGACCCTCACAAGCATGTGTGAATGAGTACAATGGCAAGCAAGCGTTTTCATCCGTCTCAAGTCCAATGTCATCATGTCTAAAATATGGTATGAAGCTAATGACCCAATGGCCTATCACTATGTCATCAAGTAAGAGTTTACCTATTTACTAAGTTGAATGCCACTTTATGACATTAATGTCCACTATGTCAAGCATGAGTTTTATATCCAAGAGCATGCTATACTTATCATTTTCACTAAATGAAACATGATTTCAAGCCATATAAAAGAATGCCATTCACTTGTATGATTACTATATACTTGTCTCTCTACTACATAGAGGTGAAATAACATGATACATGACATATACATTTTAAGCATTCTAAAATTCACATATGCTCTATCTAGCATGATTATGCATGATTTTTTATTTTTACAATAAAGAATATAACATAGAGCAAGTTCACCTATTTCGGTGAGGTCAAACCCACCGAGAACTCTTCGTATCCCTTTTATTTGCGCGAACGAGGATGCCCACTAGTCTTCTAGCTCTTTAATGAAAATTCTAAGAGGGTTAGGGGCAACGAACGAACACCCCACGAGCTTATCTTTAACCAACCCATAAAGAGGTAAAAATTTACCTTATATGGTGAAGAACCCTCCCAATCTCCAAATGGAAGCTAGAATACTTCTAATCCAACCTAAAGGAAAGTAAGAGAACCATCAATTAAGCCGCTAAGGCTCTACCAAGAAAAACCCCAAAAGAAACCCTAATTTTCAAAACTAGATTTTTATTCAAAAAAATCCACCAAATCATGATCCAAATGAGAGATTTAAGTTACTAACCTCTCAAGAAGCTCCAAACCAAACTAGGAATGTGCTAGGGTTGGAAATCTTTCCTCAAACAAGCTCCAAACCTTGCTCCAAGGCTTCTCCAATGGTGGGAAAACCACCAATATGCAATCCTTGCTCCAAGGCTTCTCCAAATCCAAAATAAAAGAGATAAAAAAAGCAAGAAAAATAAAAAGGAAACCCACCTCTTCTCCTTCTCTGGTTGCAGCACAAAAATCCCCCCCTCAAAGGGGTAGGGTGCTATTTAAAGAAATGCTACAATCTCAAAAAAACCCCTAAAAAACGTGCAGACTGCATCTGCACTGCGTACCGATACGCGGGCTGGAGTACCGGTACCCCGCAACAGCACGCGCAAACCCGAGCCTCGGTCAAGCGAGAAAATACACAGGGTACCGATACCCTCCTGATGCAGTACCAGTACTAGGTCCAGTACTGGTACTCGGGCGATGCAGTACCAGTACTCTGCCTAACAGAGCTCAACCCTAGAGCACCCCAAAACCTGCATTTTAGAGGTTTTGTGCTAAGTACCCATTCTTGCTCCTCGGGATGCGAGTTACAGGTCGAAACACAATCAAATACTCTCCAGAAAATTCGAAAAGGCTCAGAACACTAATTAAACAATCGAATCTTGCAATTTGCTAAAGTTTAGTTTGTTACATTCTCCCCTCCTAAAAAGGAGTTTCGTCCGCGAAACTAGAAAGCAAGTTACCTCAAGATTTCATCTGAAAAGGATGGGGGTAGCGCTCCTGCAGTGCGCTCTCCAACTCCCACGTGGGCTCGCGTTCATTGTGGTTGCTCCAAAGAACCTTCACATAAGGAATATCGCGATTCCAAAGCTTCTTCACCTCGCGAGCCAAAATTCGCACAGGTCGCTCTTCAAAGCTCAAGGCATCCCTCAGCTCTAATGGTAAAGCATCCAAGACGTGAGCCGGATCGAAGATGTACTTCCGAAGGACTAAAACATGAAATACATCGTATACTCTCGATATATTCGGTAGTAAAGAAAGCCGATACGCTACCGGGCCTACACACTCCAAAATCTCATAGGGTCTGATAACCCGAGGCTCAACTTTCCCTGTATGCCAAATCTTCTTATTTCCTTAGTCGGCGAGACCTTTAAGAATACAAGATCTCCAACCTGGAATTCCAAATGGCGTCGATGCTTATCAGCATAACTCCTTTGCCTACTTTGAGCCGTCAACAATCGCTCTCTAGCGAGGCGAACCTTATCTTCTGCTTCCTGGAGCACATAAGGGCCTAAAGCCAATCTCTTGTCAACTTCACTTAAATGAAGAGGTGATCTACACTTTCGTCCATAAAGTGCTTCAAAGGGTGCCATCTTGATGCTTGCTTGATAACTATTGTGATAAGCAAACTCTGCCATCGGTAAATACTGCGACCATCCTCCCTGAAAGTGTCACGCCCCGGGACTCGGCGGAGGCCCGCCCGGTGCGTGTCCAGACCCACCATATGCCGGCAACATATAAGGCGTCTACAACAAAGCGATAAATAAAACCAAGATAAACAAGTATCTAGAGATATCAGAGCAAGAATACAACTAAATTTCTAATAACAAGTAGGAGCAATAAATACTAACAACTATCATAATCCAAAAGTAGATAGGTACATCAAGAGATCCACAAGGATACAACTAAATACAAAATGGTGGTCTCTATACATCGGGTACAAAAACTCTCACTCTCTACAATTGTAAGATATGGATCCCGAGGATCTAAAAGGTAAGTAACACCTAGAGGGGGGTGAATAGGTGTAAATCAGGCAAACTCGAAAAATCTCGATGCAAACAAAACAAAATAGCGGAAATTAAAACAGCACACCGAGAATTTAACGTGGGAAAACTCCAATTCGGAGTGAAAAACCCACGGGACCGATCACGCAAAGAAAATCCACTAAGAAAACTTGAGTACAAGTGATTTCGACAAAAACCCACGACTCAATTTACCGATTTCTTGTTGACGGTGATCTTTGCCGGTCCTCGATCGATAGGAATCCACCAATCGACCTTGCTGCAACTCCTCGCAGCGTCAACGCCTCAACTCCTCGAAGCGTCCACCGAATCCTCGGCTTCACGCGAGATCCACGCGCCGAACCTCCTTCCGGAGCTTGTAGAATTGAAGATTTGTGGTGATTTAACTTTTGAAAACCATAAGCTATGAGGGTTCACCTTTAATCAATCATCTACTTGATTCTCGTAAGAAGTATCGAGTAAAAACGAAGAATCAAGCCGATGTTGATTGCTAGAAACTCATCATGTAAATCTAAGCATTGAAACGGGAAAAACAAGTTTCTAAGGTTTTGAATTGGTAAAAAAAAATCAAAGCCTTAATTTTAGATGACCCACATAGTTTATTTATATGTTTAGAAGACTTAGAAGTAGACTAGGATTGCAAAAAGTCGTTTTCAAAAACCTGTGTCGTCCTCAGAGACCAGTCCTCTCCAGGAGACCGGTCTGTGAGAGACCGGTCTCTCAAGTAAGGAACCGGTCCCTCCCTGCGTGACCAAAAACCCAATGTTCGGGAACCGGTCTCTCAAACTTGAGACCGGTCCCTCGCTGCGCGACAGAATCACCAAGGTTCGGGAACCGGTCTCTCATCACAGGGGACCGGTTGCATCATGTTTTACGCAGTGAGGACCTTGGGGGAACCGGTCTCTCCATCTCAGAGACCGGTCCCAGAACACAAGAAAGTTTAGAAGTTGTTTAAAAACAATCTAAGCCTTCTGAACTTATTCTAATTATGTATCTTCACGACAAATGATCTTTTCTTCATACCTTAGGTGTCGATCTTTCTGAATGAGTCTTCGTCCTCCAATTTGAATCTCTTCTCAAAAACTTCTGCGATCAACTCTTCAAGACTCCAAACAACTTTACGAAATTCGCCAACCTATAAAATCCTTAACAATCTCCCCCTTTGGCGATTTCGTGACAAAATATACTACAAAGCTCGTATACAACCAATAAGTCATAAAAAGAAGATCATCGCAATCACCAAACGATAATCTCCTGCATGATCAATCCAATAAACAAAATTTACACTTTTACAACCTTAATACAAACTCTATGACTTAGACATGGAGTCTTGAAGTCTTGAATTATTCCTGCAAAAACATTCTCAAAGCATAATCAAGATTCAAGTATCAAGAAGTATCAAGAAGATCAAACAATCAACTAAAGTTCACACTTCATAGTTCATAGTTAAACTAAACGAAAACACCAAACACCTAAAGCATTAAAACAAAGTCATCTTAACTAAGCAAAGCCCTAAGCTAAATGCATCATCATCATCATTAAGAGACCATCCAACCATCCCATCATCTCCCCCTTTTTGTCAGAAAGCGCCAAAACGACAAAAGGAGAAGCTCGGTAAATCCTAGTCAGAATCATCTCCTGGAGGTAAATCCGCCCGACAACATCCTAATTTGTCAAAAATCATATTCAACAAGCGCTTCATCTTGCTCACATCCTTACGAATTGCAGCTTGTTCTGCAGACAACTTCTGAAGCTCCTCAGATAGACGTTGCTGCTCGCGATACACCGATGAAACGGAAATATCCTCCTCAGAAATGTCCATAGAAGGACGTGAAGAAGTAGCAGTAGCAGGAGGTGGAGCTGCAGGAGGGGAAGAAGCACGTTGAGACGGCGTACGAAGCTGCACCGAGGACTTTACAAACGTCCTTTCATTGATCCGACCCAAACTGTGCTCGTATGATGTACACCTAACATCCACCTCACGAAGTCGCAAAATCCGCATAATTATCATAGGAAACGGTAACCTCTCATTTTGCCCAGAGGTTTTGATATCTTTCGCCATCCGCCGCCAGATCAAAAACGGAATATTCATGTTAATGTTTTTCGCACTCACAATATCTGGCCTACCCAAGAGATACATGTACAGAATCCGATCCCATCTCAAGATTTTCGTGTTCGCGAGAGGCATGATGTTGTAGCAAACCACAAAGTTCAGAAATCTGTACTCCATTTTAAAATCCTTGGACATAACCATAATTCCGTTTGATTCAGTACCCGGCATGCAGATAGTGTTCACGACACGGTTCCAATCGCGAAGTGAGTCGAACCCGGCCTGCAAATACTCCACTCCATCAGTCTTAGCTTCCATCTCAAGCACCGAAGCTATTGTCGCAGGAGTGATGGATAACTCAACACCACGGACAGAAGTCTTAAACACGTACGGACCCCCGTCGGAGTCACTGAGGTGACCTGCTCTCATGTAAAATTCTCTGATCAACTCCAAACAATAACCGGTTTGCTCCGGGAAATCACAAATCTGATGAAGATTCCCCTGTTCAAACAAATCCTGAAAACCCGGCACACAACTAATAATACTGGCCACCCCAACATCTCGCTCACCAATGCAGTGTTTCGACGAATACATTGACCGTCGATTAGATGGAACATCCTGTAGACTGCGACGTGGTGGTTCAGAGCCCGGTTCTCGAATCTCAACACCCCCGGACTTACGACGACCGGAACGCTCAGTCGCCTTTCCTTTGCCTTTATCCACGGCTTTTCCTTTGCCCTTGCCTTTCCCAGCGTCCTTATCCTTAGCTAAAACTTCAAGAACAAAAGTCTCCCAATCCTGCTCGTCCTCCTCAGATTCATCACCCGAGGCATATTCACTCCCTTCATCTTCCGGTTATTGCTCAACCGGCCTCTTAGCCGAGGAGCGCTGTCGCTTGCTACCGCGACCACCCCCAGCCATAAGGACAACAAGCACGAGAACCCACGAGTACATTTTTGAAAATTACCTGTTAAACATAATGAAATATACATATAAAATTTCCTTAAAACCAAAAATGTCAGCAAATTGGTATATAAATATTAGATAATCCTATGGGCCACATGATCATATAAATCATGAACAAATCAAGCATCAAAAATCAGTAAAATCCCAATTTTCGAAAAATTTGAAAAAATTAGGTCTTAAGGAAGAACACATAGCTAAAACAACCAAACAATTGTATCAAAATATGAAATAACCTATGAAAATGTTTGACTAACATGTCTAGAGGTAAGATCAGGGCAAAAATGAAAAGATCTAACAACACAATGTGAACAAATCCTCCAAAAATTGAAAATAAAGCATAAATTCGGATTATAAGATAACAACGAAATAAAATCCGAGAATCATACCAAAATCAAGTGTAAATTGATGAAGATTTGAAGCAAAAGCACCCTAGGTATGTTTAAGGCCCTGGGGAGAAGTTAGAGCGAGTTTGGTAAAGTG
>NW_017890762.1:0-36225 GCF_001540865.1 Ananas comosus | reverse complement strand
TGCTTGTGCTTTAGGATTTTTCGAGGGAAATTGACTTCGATAGAGACTAATGGGGGCCCTGAGCACGTGGAAAATTGTTACGTTGGAAAAATGATTAGGGTATATTCATGTTACAGGGGCTATATGCACATTTTTGATTATAGGGGCGGAATCGGCTTTCGTAAATTGCGGATCCTCGTTATTCTTACAGCGCACCGACCAATAGAGGTGGGATGTTTCGCTCTTGGATCGTTGATTCCTTCTATGTCTGTTATTCTTACTCTTGAGTCATGTGTTATATATATACCATTAGCATAGTAGGGTAAACATGTGGGATTGATTTGACGTCATTATATGCTTTAACGTAGATTGAAAATAGCGGATGGAATAGCATAACCAAAATTGGCATGTGTATCGACCCTAATTGTGTGATATTGTGTTGGACTTTGGCAATAGAAACAATGTGACATAACATAGAAACTAAGATTGGCATTGAAGATGAAACGTTAAACATAAGTTTAACAATTAGACATGTCAGAGGTAAGCTTCGAGAGTGGGCAGAATGATAGGTAGAAACTATCATGAATTTGCATTGTGATATTGCCTATGAATCTTCAACGTGTGAGGATTAGATCGAATTAATCCTTCGTTCTTGGACTTGTAGGAGGTCATCCGTTCGGCGTGCGCTCCGGAGATGTGTCGACCTGGCATGGTAATCCCACTGACTGTCTAGGGTGGTTCGGTCCCGTATTAAGAATTTGGTGATGAGTTATTGAGTTTAACAAGTGTTAACGGGTAAGATTGGGTAAGCAAAGAATTATTTGTGATTTGAGATGCATTCATTTCCATTATGCATTGTATTTCTGATCAACTGGATTCTTCTGCAGATACGTATTAGATGCTTAGTACCGGTTACTTTTCTTTCCTTGAAATCTTATTAGCCTGGATAGACCTTAGTGGGTAAGGTCGCATAGTCGGATCCGAATATCACTGGGGAACTTCGTTGTAGTGTTTTCACCATTACCCTAAAGGTCTGGACGAGCGCGGAGGCGCGGAGGATTTGTAGTAATTTCGTTATTAATACATGTATCAACATTTATTTGTTGATTTAGAGATGAAAGTGTAAACAATCTTGTATTTGTGTGAGTGACTAATGTAAAAGACATTGATGCATGATGTATTAGTTTTATTGAATTTGGTTTAAATGTAATCAAATATATTGTATGTTGCTTATGAGCTTAAAGTTTTCGGCTTCGTTGTTGTTGCCTCGTTCAATTATATGTATAATATGCAAATCTTCTTGTTGATTGCCTTTTATACATGTGAGGTTAGGCTTGGGCGGCGGGGGAGTTCCGTACGTTCGGGGGTGGTGGTTGAGGGACCAACCGACCAATATTGGCGGGGATTGGGGCCATGACGATTAATAGGTATCAGAGCAAAGCGGACAGCAAGAAGTCTAGAGGATGACTAGACCTAAGGAAATTGAGCTTAGGAGTTTAGGAAGCGTTAACGGCTGACTTGGTTATATGCGAAACGATAATTGGGTCAGGGGACTTCTTAGAGAGAAGTAGAGGTGGACTAGTAAGGCTTAATGTGATTATGAAAGGGACCTTATGGGCGGTGACCACATAACACGAAAGTGAAAATATTACTTGTGCTTCGCTTAAATGGTATGTTTTGTAACGTGTAAGAGTCACGGTGTCGAGTGTAATTGAATTGTACGGTGGTTCAAGAGCAATGGCCACAGGAGAGTTACGAAGGTCACACGCGGAGATCTCGGGAGTAGAGCGGCGTCGGGTCGGCGAAGTAGCGAGTTGCGAGCAAAGTGCGGTTTGGGGCGGGCTATGCAGAAGAAGGGGTATCAGATTGGAAGCTCCCGAGATGATGGCGCAACTGGCCGGCGCGGGTCATACCGAGGATCCACCCCCGGTGCCTTGTAAGCACCGACTCCTGCGCCTAGTGGCGACTACCGGTGCAGGCACCTGTGCGGCTGTTCTCGGCGACTCAGGAGAAATCACAGGTTGGCCTATTTCGTGTGCTGAGGCCGAGAGAGCGTCAAATGTTGGGCGGCAGGCTGACTCGCATTTAGCGGCTTCAACCTCCGATCTACGGCGATGTGAAGGATTAGTGGGTGACGGAATTGCGTGGGTTTGATGGAGGCGTGTTCCGGGATATCTATACCTGAGTAAGGAAAAAGTTATCCTGGGCTCATGTTGGATGGGTCGGCTCGTTGTGTGGTGGATCAAACGAAGAAGAATTCGCTTGCGCTAGCCACTCTTCTCCTTTGGGAGGCATTTCGGGAGAGTGCCTTATGGTGAGTTGGCCCGAGAGTGCAAAAAGAAAATCAAGGAGGATTTTGAAATAGGCAAGGAGCGAACGGTGCGGGAGTACGAAAGGGAGTTCAGCGACATGGATTAACTGATGAGGACTGGTTGGCATGAGCAGATAGGACTAAGCGGAGGTATTTGAGGCGGTTGACCGGATTTTAAGTCATTCTGCATTCTGTTGGTCTGTGTGTTGGCAAGTTTCGTGGGGCGTTGATCTTGAAGAAGGTTCGGGGATGTATAAGTATTGGAATATCGAAGAATCCCAAGACTTTCGAGAATCGGAAGCGCGCAAAACACGCAAACTTGAATATTGATGCGTAGGTAGCTTTAATCTTGTTTATGGTGTTATACTTATTATGATCTTTATAATATGTTTCAGGTTTAATTATCTAGAAAGTTTCTAGGTTTGTAACATCCAAAACAAAGCATTTCGCGAAATTGCATTGCTGTACGACGGTCACAGGCTTGTTGCAGGTAAGGCCATCACGTTGCGAGAAGATTGATGGTTGTTCCGTAAAGCTTATCGCGTTACGTAAAGCCATGTTCCGGACAGAGCAAACTATACAGGGTACAGGAGATTCGCAGGAATCTTCTGTATTGGTTGTACTGCAGACAACATTCATTGTTCGTGGGGTAAGGTGCTGTTTTTGGAAGAAACTTTCTGAATCGACTCAAAGATTTAAGGTCTACAAATAAGTATGGCTTCTTAATAATCAGAAATCATATAGAATACATGTTTGAGAAACCTAGAGCTCGGATTCATCTTAACCTTATTTTCTACAAAAGCTTTTAGATCCAATCGAGATTAATTGATAATTCGATATTATATGGTCAGATTTGATTTCCGTTCGCTGGGGGAAGAGTTCTATTCCTGGTGTTTAATATCTAAGCGAAGATCACAACCATTGATGCTCTTCATGAAGGCGTCGGGATTCGGCGTGTAACAAAATGAGCTCGTGGATTGACTGAAGCTCGTGATTCGGTGGCATCGTGGATTCGAGTGATCGAGGTTCGTTGGAGTTCGAAGTGGTGACGTTGGTGGATTTTAGGATCCTGGATATTTGGATGTCGGTTACGATAGGGATTGATCGTTTTGACTGAAAGGGCTGTAATGGAGGAAGCTTTTCGTAAAGAGAACACGAAGGAATAGTTTCGAGAGAAGGATGAGTTGCTGAAAAGAGTCAGATAATACAGAAGTGTTAAGGATAAATGCGGTCCGAGTGTGATTCTCTCTCTCACCAAAAGAAGGTTCTAATTACAGCTTTTGTTGTAATTTCTATTATTTTTAGTCGATATGTGTTTTCCTAATGTGTGTTGTGGAGAAGTATGGATTTCTAACCTGTAGAGAAGTGGTTTTAAATGTAGTCTCCGAGTTTGGTTTCATGTAAATCTCGTAGTGTGTTTTTATATTTTGCATTTAATTCTTTATTGTCGGATGTGGTTTTTGGACCTTTACCTATTCACCCCCTCTAGAGTGAAATAGATACAAATCTAGATAGAATCCTTCGGTGGAGTTTCCGACGTGCTACGTTCAAAAGATTGTGAAAAATTACATCAGGTTGTTGGATAATCAGGCTGGCAATATGACACTCGCGTAGAAGAACTTCAACTTGTTCTGTATAAATGGCTCCGCGAAGTTTCTACGTCTCTTCTGCAAAATAACTAATGAGAGGGTGGTAACGCTCACAATGTTGGATAAAAAAGGTGGAGATGGCGGCGTTCATTGCAGGGTTTGGGCAAAAGCCCCAATTTTCAAGCCCTAACAATGTCATCTAGGGTTTTCCCCCTGAATCGATCCCAATCCTAAGCAAACATTAGCTTAGGATCACCTAAGAAGCACTCTAGTAAGGTTTCTAGACCTTTGGTACCAACCCTAGAGCTTCTATGGTGAATCCTAACCATCCACCATGAGAGCACTTGAGCTCTCATGGGTTCCATGGAGTTCAAGGCCTATAGAAGGCTCCCAAGGCCAAGAACAACCCAAAGCTCCAAAACTTAGGGATCAAAATCAAGCCCTAGACTCATTTCTACCAAAAACTCACCTTAGCCCAAGCTCCTCCAAGTCCTTCTTGTAGGAGAGTTTGTAGAACCCACCAAAGCCTCCAAATTATCCTTCCCTTCACTTCTTCTTCTTCTTCTCCAAGCCCTAGAGCTAGGATTCTAGAGAAAGAAAGAGTGGAAATGAGAGGGGAGGGTGAAAATGGCTGTGGGAGAGAGAGGGGTAACCATATAAAGTGTTGTAATAATTGCATTTAAGCCCCACCATATTATTCCCCTTGAACTGCCCAGACTGGGCATTTTTCGCCTTCGGGGACCGGTCTCCCCGACCAGGGACCGGTTCCCGAACGGGGGTTTTCCAGGACTTGGCCAAATTTTCGAGTTTTTCAGCTGTTGTGCAGCGAGGGACCGGTCTGCCCATCAGGGACCGGTCTCCCGAGGACTGGTCTTACCACCAGGGACCGGATGCCTCAGGACTTCCTGGCAGGCTACGCGCACGGGGACCGGTCTCTCCTTCAGGGACCGGTCCCCGAGAGCTCAAAATCTGGGACTTAGCCAGATTTTCAGATTTGCTCTCTGGGTCCCTTTTAGCTCCGTTTATGAACTCTAATGCACTTAGGGTCCATTCTAACTCGTTCAATTCCGCGTTCCGCTCGTTTTGACGGAACTCGGTACGATTTAGGAGGGATGTGGTATGTTACACGAGTGGAGGGCCCTGGGTCGACGTTTAACACCTACATGGAGTGTGCGTCATGTCCAGTACAAATAGGCGACTGGATTATGCCTATCCGGACACTAGAACTCACAAAGCTTGAGGCTTATGACGTCATTCTGGGTATAGACTGGCTCTCGAAATATCACGCAACGATCGACTGCAAGAGCAGGGTGATCACCTTCCGTGAGCCAGGACAAGAAGGATTCACCTACCGGGCTTGTAAGAGCTCGTGCTTCGTCACGACCGTGTCGGCGACAAGAGCAAGAAAGTTGGTGAGCAACGGTTGTGCGGCGTTCTTGGCGACCGTTGTAGAGGTGGATCGAGTAGCTCCAACACTAGAGGAGTTATCGGTGGTGCGGGAGTTCCCGGATGTGTTTCCTGCGGAGTTGCCGGGGATACCACCGGATCAGGAGATCGAGTTCGTTATAGACTTGGTTCCCGGTACCGCGCCGATCTCGAAAGCTCCGTACCGAATGGCGCCGATGGAATTGAAGGAGTTGAGGAGTCAATTGCAAGATCTCCTCGACAAGCAATTTATCCAGCCAAGTGTATCACCGTGGGGAGCCCCGGTGTTGTTCGTGAGGAAGAAGGATGGATCGTTTCGACTCTGCGTGGACTACCGAAAATTGAACAGAGTCACGATCAAGAACAAATACCCACTACCCCGAATCGATGACTTGTTCGATCAGTTGCAAGGGTCGTGTGTGTACTCGAAGATAGACTTGCAATCCGGCTATCACCAACTGAAGATTAAGCCGGAGGATGTGCAGAAAACTGCGTTTCGTACGCGGTATGGACACTACGAATTCACGGTCATGCCATTTGGACTCACGAATGCTCCAGCGGCATTTATGGATTTGATGAACCGTGTCTTCAAGAAGTATTTGGACCGATTTGTCGTGGTCTTCATAGACGACATATTGGTCTATTCTCGTAGTGACGAGGAACATGCCGAGCATTTGAGAATAGTGCTTCAAGTCCTTCGGGAGGAGAAGCTATATGCTAAGCTGAAGAAGTGTGACTTCTGGCTTCGCGAGGTCGCCTTCTTAGGGCATGTGATTTCCGCGGGTGGAGTTTCTGTAGACCCGAGGAAAGTTGAGACAATCAAGGATTGGCCGCGCCCGACGAATGTCACGGAGGTTCGAAGCTTCGTGGGCTTGGCGGGCTATTATGGGCGGTTCGTGGAAGGCTTTTCCAAGATAGTGATTCCACTTACCCGCCTGACTCAGAAAGGCACCAGGTTCGTTTGGAGCGAAGAGTGCGACCGGAGTTTCAAAGAGTTGAAGCAAAGACTGACTTCGACTCTGGTGCTCGCTCTACCGGTGCAGGGCGAAGACTTCGTGGTCTACAGTGATGCCTCCTATCTTGGATTGGGGTGTGTATTGATGCAAAATGGGAAAGTGATCGCTTATGCATCCCGTCAGCTGAAGAGCTATGAAAAGAACTACCCTATCCATGATTTGGAACTAGCGACGGTGATTTTCGCCTTGAAGTTGTGGATGCACTATTTATATGGTGCCCATTGTGAGATCTATACCGACCACAAGAGCTTGAAATACCTGTTTACACAGAAGGAGCTCAACATGCGTCAACGGTGGTGGTTGGAGCTGTTAAAGGACTATGATGTTGATATCCTCTACCACCCCGGGAAGGCAAATGTGGTCGCAGACGCACTAAGTAGGAAGTCGGCGAAGAACCTCGCATTTGATGTGACCCAGCGAACACCCTTGTGGCTGGATATGGGGCGATTAGACCTTGAAGTGGTCGCTCCCGAGGTCCCGACTCAGTTGATGGCACTCGTTGTCCAACCGACCTTGTTGGAGAGAATTAAAGATCTGCAACCTGCAGACACGGAGCTCCAAAAGGTGCGGCGAAACATCGAGGAAGGCCATGGCGGCGATTTCAAGGTAGAAGCCGATGGTACGCTTCGGTTTCGAAACCGATGGTGTGTGCTGAAAGATGGAGAGCTTCGTGAATTGATTCTACAAGAAGCACACCGATCTCCATATGCCGATCACCCGGGCGGCACCAAGATGTATCAAGGATTGAAAATGCACTATTGGTGGCCGGGAATGAAGAGTGATATTGGACGCTTTGTGGCCAAGTGCCTAACATGCCAACAAGTGAAGGCCGAGCGTCGATTTCCAGCGGGAAAGCTTCAAAGCCTACCAATCCCCGTGTGGAAGTGGGACGATATATCAATGGACTTCGTGGTCGGCTTGCCTCACTCAACGGGCGGCCACGATACAATTTGGGTAATTGTGGACCGATTGACAAAGTCGGCTCACTTCTTGCCGATCCACACCACGTGGTCGGGAGACAAGTTAGCGCAGGTGTACCTTGACGAGATAGTGAGACTGCATGGGGTGCCGAAATCGATCGTGTCGGATCGTGACCCCCGGTTCACTTCACACTTTTGGAAGAGCCTGCAGGGAGCCCTTGGCACACGGCTCGACTTTAGCACCGCATTTATCTACAGTCTGGTTTGGCGATGGTATAGCATCCATCACCTACATGGAGGGGACTTTGTCGGATCGAGTTAGCTCCGGAGTGCACAGCGATTAGGCACCAGTTGAGGTCCGGCACATGGAGGTCGCAAACGGTCCGGGCTTAGGTGACTTGAGCTACTCCCTACTTTGGGATTGAAAGGGTGAGTTCATGGCGAGACTAGGGCCTCGCACACAGATTTGGGGTAAATGAAAGTTAATAGATTTAAATGTATTGAACATTACTATTCGAACTGGAATCGTTATTTGTTGCATTGGTGTAGAAACCTTTAGCGTATTGATGCATGCCATTCATATTCATGATTATGGTGGCACGTAGCATACGTTTTCTATCTATGCATTTACTGTTTTCAAGATATTTATACTATCTATCTATCTATCTGTTAGTTATTGTGCCACTTGACCATATGGTCAGCAGAAGTGGCGGCCAGCACTAGGAAACTATGGAGTGTTTCACCCCACTCTATTTTCAGTGGTAGGTTAGGGCTGCAGAGAGAGAGACCGCGGCAAGTGGATACGTCCGACCAGTGAGACGGGTGGTTGTTGGGTTAAGCTTTCCTTTTTGCATCAGTATACACCTTGCATCAGAGAGATCCTTTGTAGGTGAGAATTTGGGTGAGAGCTATGGATTTTGATGAAAAATTAATCATTTAAGAAGGAGTAAATGAGAATGATGAAACTTTATGCTAATTGTTTAGTAAGGTACTTCTTTATTTTACATGCTTTATTTGTTGAATCGCTGACTTTGCTGCGGCACTGTTTGTGCCGTGTAAATGTGTATCTTTTAGAAATTTTATTTCCTGGGTTGTAATTTGTACCATTTTGTTGTGCAGCCGTTGGGCGGACAGGGGGTGCTGTCTGTTTGGCGGTCCGCCACGCGGACCACGAACCGTGCCAATTGCGTAGTGGTTTCGGAGCAAGAGGGTGACAGTCGTTTTAGTATCAGAGCCAATAGAGCAGTAAGAGAGAGTTAGGATGACTAGGAGACCCTGGTTTGGTAATTTCTAAGGTTATAGTGTGGCCCGGTGAGCGGAATGTGCCTTATAAGAGATGGCGGAAGTTAATTCGATTTTGGCGGTCGAATTGGTATTATGTCTTTAGTATGAGTGGAGAGAGTAAGTTGTAGGATTTTATTGTCTTGAGGTGTGTTTAGGTCGAGCGGCCGACGACTTGAATCAGAGTCTAGAACGAGTTACACTTGTGTGCTTACCGCCCGAATTGTGAACTGTGATGAGTTGTCACCTGTGTCGTAATCGGATGAGGGTAATGGTTTAAGGGATTGACAAGGTTGCTGCGTTTCAGGGACTGAGTCTCCAGACGCTACAAGCATAAGAACTGCAGCACGATTTCACGAGTGTGCCGAGCAGGAGAAACCGAGGAGTGATTCGATGCGTTTGCAAGCGCAAGTGACCGCATAGCGGACGTGGGCACCCGGGAACCCGATCGATGTGGCTCCAGGATCTATTAGAGCGGCAATTGCAGCGCAGCGCCTGTGAGGAATATATTGAGGGCGGTGGTCCGCCTTGCACCTCGAGCTCAATGTACCAATATAGGCGGCGAGAGTGAGGATGAGCGGTGGTTTCTGGTGACAGGCTATGCCACAGCCAGCGATGGCAACAGGTGGCATCGGATGGCTACACCCGATGGTCGGCGAAGGTGGAGGAGAGCGGCCTGTGATTGGCGGCTCTTCTCAAGTTCATACATAGTTCATCCGCACTTCAAGAGCGAGAAGGTGGACCGGAGGCTGGTGCGTCTTGGATCGATTGATGGAAAATCTTTCGACAACTTGCGTTACCTTCGGAGTGGGACAGGTGTACTATGCACTCATGCTTGGAAAGCGCGCGAGGATTTGTGGAAGGGTCAAATGGGATTGGGCTTTCCGGCCTTTCGCCATGTTTGGAGGAATTCAGCGGGAGATGTTCGCCAACTATTTCCGATATTGTTGGAACGGAAAAGCTCAAGGACGAGTCTCGCAAGCTTAGAGCAAGGGGAGCGTCAGTGGCGGAGTCATGAAACAAGAATTCTCCATGATTACTATTTGCGTCGCCGACTGTGGTAAAGGATGACCCGGGACCGGGACGAGTGGTTCTTGCGAACTTCGGCGGGAATTTACAAGCCCGTGAATACTCAAGATCACGACCTTTAGCGGAGGTCTTTGATCAGCCTCTATGGGTCGGAGACGGAATGCCCTGTTCGGAGAAGATGAGGCTTTAGGCGAGATCATAGGAAAAGGGCAAGAGCACGGCAGAGCGGCAGTAGTTCGGAGGGGACAGACAGTTACAAGAAACCCGGAAGTACCGAAGCGACTAACAGGGGCGGTGGAGCGCGGCGAGTGCAGTGGTGTGCCGGTGTGAGATCACCGAGTCTACTTATGTGAAAGCATGGCGATGGAAGTGTACAAGTGTGGGCAGCGGGCACTTCATTGAGGATTTCCCGGGAGGTAGGGAGCCTACCATGCCCCGTGACTGCATCGGCGCCAGGCTGATCCGGCTCACTTAGTTAGGGAGGAGCATCCACTGACGCCGCGTCGACAGGACGCGCGATGATTCCGGCGATCAACCTGAGTGCGCGCAAGAGTCGAGCCCTGAGCGGACGGTGTGTTCGCGCTCAGAGTCCAAGCTGAGGAGCCTGCGCGAGGCGGAGAAGCATCGCCTTGTGGCAGTATGGAGTTCTTGATTTACACGAGTTCTTTCTCCAGCGGGCTTTATTTGTTGCTACATGGAGAACACTTATTTCATAAGTAACATTCGCACGCATTGCAGGGGCATCATATAGAGCGCGGTGCAAGTGCGAGTGGACGTGTAGCGGTTGAGTTTATTTCCTGCTTTTCCTCCTATTCTTGCTCCCTTCTGTAGACTTAGTGGGTGGACCGATGTTGTTTTGGGCGGTACCCACTGAGGACTACTTGTTTTTACAGTAGTTCTCACGCCCAGTTGTTACCCCTGTTTTGCAGAGCCACAGGTTTCGGCTGCTGCGCCTTCCGCAGATCAGGATCGAGGTAAGGGCGTCGCGAGTTAGAGCCCTACCCGACGTGCTGAGCTAGAGGTGCCCCTACTGCAGGTAGATGTTTTGTTTCGAGTTTATGTACATAGTGGACTTAACTCGCCAGTGCGAGTAGCTTTGTATTTTGGATTTGGACTATGTATATGAAACTCAGTTTGTTTAGCTTCTGTTTTCTCTAGCAGCTCTCTACTACTGTTCGTAGTAGTGTTTGATTTACAGGTACAGCTATCGCTTCGTATACAGGGGAAATTCCTTTGTATACGGCGGATTTGTCGGCGTGCCCGGGGAAAGTGTAATCCGGGGCGTGACATCCGTCGTGGTTGCCGATATGCCGTCACTTCCGCCGACGTTGCTGATGTAGGGATGGATGGAGGCCGTTCTTCTCTTCCGTCGACGACTAAGTGCCAAAAGGAAGATCGTCGGCTTCACATCATCTCCGCCGTAGTTGCCGATGTATGGATGTATGGAGGCCGTTCTTCTCTTCCGCCGACGGCTAAGCGCCAAACGGAATGTAAGGAAGTGAATTCTCGAAACCCGAGGATTGTACTTCATCCAGGATCGACTAACTGTCGAGAGTGTACCCTTTGTGGGAGTTGGAGATGTCCAAAACACAAAAAGTGATTTGGAGTTGAGTCCGCGAGAGCAAATAGGCAAAATCTGGACTCAACAGATTTTTGCTCTCGGGGACCGGTCCCTGGAGGGAAGGACCGGTCCCCGTAGCTGATGGTCGCGGGGGAGGTCGATGCGACCGGTCCCTGGCTGAGGGGACCGGTCCCCGTGCGCGACACCCGCGAAGGAAAGCCAAAATTTGGCTAAGTCTTGAAGGTTCCCCGTTCGGGAACCGGTCTTTTAGGAGAGACCGGTCTCCCAGGGACCGGTCCTTAAGGTGAGGACCGGTTCCCGAATGCGAAAAGTCCCCAGATTGCAGAGAGAGCTCTTGGGGACCGGTCTCCCCGACCAGGGACCGGTCCCTCTGGGCGAAAACAGCCCAGTGAAGGCTGTGCAATGGAGGAAAAGTTGAGGGGTCTAGATGCAAAATGGTCTTTATTAGAGTGGGCTGGGCCCTCTCTCTCCCTCACACCCTCTCATTTTCTCTCTTTCTCACACTTTCTCTTGCTCTCTCTCTCTCTCTCTCTAGAAAAGAAAGAACAAAAGAGGAGAAGAAGGAGGAGAAAAAGAAGAAGGAGGAGGAGAAGAAGAAGAAGAGGAGGAGAACAAGAGAGAGAAGGCTTGGAGCATCTTCCTCTCCTTCTCTCTTCTCCATTGGTGTAGCTCAAGAGGTAAGCTACAAATCCTAGCTTGTAAAACTTAGGGTTTTGAATTTTTATGCCTTGGAATGGGTCAAATGGATCCTAAGCAAGCTTCAAAATAGATCAATCCCAAGAAATCTAGGGTTTTATTAGTGGGTTGCTATATGTGCAACCTAGGGCTCCAAATGGGGGCATTTTGTAAAGTATGAGATTGATCTCATTTGAGGCCTTGTAAACCTAATCGATGGGTGCCCAAACGCGGGGGTGAAGTCAATTTCGCGATTCGTCGAGCGGGCTTGGAGCAATCGGCGAATTACGGTAGTTTCGGCGTTACCTTGGACCAAGGAAGGCTAAAGCCTTTTCGTAAAGCTCACCGGGGAGTGTTTCTAGAGCCTCTACGTTGATAAAAGGTGGGGGGTGCCATCCCGAAGCTTTCGGACTCCTTTCTATGTCTTAGATTGCATATAACCTCATCTCTTCATGTTGCATTGTAGGATTGCATGATATTACCTTTCCTTATGCTTTCTAATTGATAACCTAGTGTACTTGGAACGCTTGGTAACTTAGATAGGTGAGGATTGGGTCGGAACGTGGATCCTATGGTGCGAAAGAAGAGAGATGAACCCGAAGGGGGTATTGATGACATAGAAAGTATTGTTAATGTTAAAGAACATACGAGTGGCATCCAAACATTGAATGATGACGAGTGGCATTAATATAGTGTATATGACACTAGAGGTTTGAGAACTTAGGGATAGGTGGATCCCTTAGAAAATGCCTTGTGGACAAGAACTTAGTAAACCTAAGTAGCCTCACATGGAGAGGTTGTTGATGAGTCGATTGAGACATTGACCCTAGTGGTAGGGCATTCTCACTTGGAGAGGATTTGATTGGGTTGTTGACCCTAGTTATAGGGTATCCTCACTTGGAGAGGATAGATCTAGCTCACAGTCTGCGTTTGGGATGGTATAGCCATCCAATCCCCACATGGAGGGGATTGTCGTCGAGTACTCCGGAGTGTCACGCGATTAGGACCACTTGGAGGTCCGGACCACATGGAGGTCCGCAAACGGTCCCGGGCTTAGGTGCACTTGGAGCTCCCTCCCTACTTTGGGATTGAAAGGTGAGTCATGGGCGAGCCCTAGGGCCTCGCCACAGATTGGGTAAATGAAAAGTTAAAGATTTAAAATGTCATTGAACATTACTATTCGAACTGGAATCGAATTTGTTAGCATGGTAGCAAACCTTTACTATATGATGCATGCATTCATATTCATGATTATGGGCACAGTAGCATAGTTTTCCTACTATCGCATTTACTGTTTTCAGATATCTATCTATCTATCTATCTATCTGTTGTTACTTGTGCCCACTTGGACCTAGTGGGGAGATCAGCAGAGTCGGCGGCCGAGCCCACTGGGAACTATGGAAGATAGTTCTCACCCCACTCTATTTCCAGTGGTAGGTTCAGGGCTGCAGAGAGAGGACCGCGGCAAGGGTACCGCTCCCGACCAGTGAGACCGTGGTTGTTTAGTAGCTTTCCTTTTTGCATCAGTTCACCTATGTATTCAGAGAGATCCATTGTAGGTGAGAATTTGGGAGAGCTATGTATTTTGGATGAAAAATGTAATCATTTAAAGAAAAGGACGTAAATGAGAATGATGAAACTATTGTAATAGTTAGTAAGGTACTCCCTTTATTTCACATGCTTTATCTTGTTGATCGCTTGCCCTTTGCCTTGCCGGCACTGTTTGTGCCCTTGTAAATGTGTATCTTTAGAATTTAATTTCCTGGGTAAATTCTTGTACACATTCTTGTTGTTGAGCCTTGGGCGGACAGGGGAGGTGCTGTCCGTTTGGCGGTCCGCCACTGCGGCCGAACCGTGCCAAATTGGTAGTGGTTTCGGGGCAGGGCGTGACAGTCGTTTTGGTATCAGAGCCATAAGAGCAAGTAAAGAGAGAGTCTAGGATGACCTAGGAGACCCTAGGTTGGTAAGTTCTAAGGTTATAGGTGCGTGAGCGGAATGTGAACCTATAGCGATGGCGGAAGTTAATTCGATTGGGTCGAAGTTGGTAATATGTCTCTAGTTATGAGTAGAGACGGACTCAAGTTGTAGGAGTTCTTGTCTTGAGGTGGTTGTGTCGGCGGCCGACGACATGATACCAAGAGTCTAGAACGAGTACACTTGTGTGCTTCCGCCCGATTGTGCTGATGAGTTGTCATGTGTCGTAATCGCGATGAGGTAATTGGTTAAGAGGATTGACCAAGTATTTGCGTTTCAGGGACTGATGTCTCCAAGACGCTACACGCATAGAACTGCCCCAGCACCGATTCCCGAGGTGCCCGAGCAGGAGGAACCGAGGGTGATCGATCGGTTGCAAGCGCAAGTGACCGCGCTGACCGACGTGGTGCAGCGCCAGGAGACCCGATTCGAGTGGCTCCAGGATCTATTAGAGCGGCAACTTGCGGCAGCGACTGTGACGGCTAATGAGGGCGGTGGTCCGCCTGCACCCTCGACTCATGTACCTAGAGCGGCAGAGGGTGAGGGCATAGCGGTGGTTTCGGTGACGGCATGCCCACAGCCAGCGATCGCACCACAGGTGGCATCGGGATCGGCTACACCCGATGTGTCGGCCGAAGATGTGGAGGGAGAGCGTGTATTGGCGGCTCTTATCAAGTTCAACAAGTTCCATCCGCCAACCTTCGAGGGCGAGAAGGTGGAACCGGAGATGGTCGAGTCTTGGATCGACTTGATGGAAACCCTCTTCGACAACTTGCGTACCTTGGAGAGGGACAAGGTGTACCTTGCCACCCACTGCTTGGAGAAGGCGGCGAAGGTTTGGTGGAAGCGAGTCAAATGGGATTGGCTTCCCGGCCTTCCGCCAATGTTATGGGAGGAATTCAAGCGGGAGATGTTCGCCAACTATTTCCCCGATATGTTGAAGCGGAAGCTCAAGGAGAAGTTCCGCAAGCTAGAGCAAGGGGACCGCTCAGTGGCGGAGTATGAACAAGAATTCTCCCATATTACTGATTGCGTCCCGGATGTGGTAAAGGATGACCGGGACCGGGCCGAGTGGTTCTTGCGAGGACTTCGGCCGGGAATTTACAAGGCCGTGCAAATACTCAAGCTCACGACCTTTGCGGAGGTCTTTGATCGAGCCCTATGGGCGGAGCACGGAGATGCCCACGTTCGGGAGAAGCATGAGGCTTTGGCCGAGTCTAAGGACAAGGGCAAGAAACGCCAGAGCGGCGGTAGTTCGGGGGGACAGACACGTTACAAGAAACCCCCGAAGTACCCGCGCGCTCAACAGAGGGGCGGTGGAGCGCGGCGATGCATTGTGTGCGGTGGAGATCACCCAGTCTCGCACTGTGAGCAAGGCCGAGGCAAGTGCTACAAGTGTGGGCAGCCGGGGCACTTCATTCGAGATTGCCCGGGAGGAGGAGCCTCACCTGCCCCCTTGACTGCATCGGCGCCGGCGATCCCGGCTCACTATGGAGGAGCTCCACTGACGGCCGCGTCGACTGGACGCGCGATGATGCCGCGTCAACCTGAAGTGGCGCGATCGGCCCTGAGCGGACGGGTGTTCGCCGCTCAGGTCCAAGCTGAGGAGCCTGCGGAGGCGGAGGAGCATCGCCTTGTGGCAGGTATGGTTTTGATTAACGGAGTTCGCTCCAGGGCTTTATTTGATACAGGAGCCACACATTCATTCATAAGTAGATCATTCGCACGCATGCATGGCATACATATAGAGGCGAGTGACAAGTGGCGAGTGGAGGGCCCTGGGTCGACGTTTAACACCTATTCGGAGTGTGCATCCTGTCCCGTACAAATAGGCGACTGGATTATGCCTATCTGGACATTGGAACTCACAAAGCTTGAGGTTTATGACGTCATTCTGGGTATGGACTGGCTCTCGAAATATCACGCAACGATTGACTGCAAGAGCAGGGTGATCACCTTCCGTGAGCCAGGACAAAAAGAATTCACCTACCGGGCTTGTCAGAGCTCGTGCTTCGTCGCAACGGTATCGGCGACGAGAGCAAGGAAGTTAGTCAACAGCGGTTGCATGGCGTTCTTAGCGACCGTTGTAGAGGTGGATCGAGTAGCTCCAACATTAGAGGAGTTATCGGTGGTGCGGGAGTTTCCGGATGTATTTCCTGCGGAGTTGCCGGGGATACCACCGGATCGGGAGATCAAGTTCGTTATAGACTTGGTTCCCGGTACCGCACCGATCTCGAAGACCCCGTACCGAATGGCGCCGGCGGAATTGAAGGAGTTGAGGAGTCAATTGCAAGATCTCCTCGACAAGCAATTTATCCGGCCAAGTGTATCACCGTGGGGAGCCCCAGTGTTGTTCGTGAGGAAGAAGGATGGATCGTTTCGACTCTGCGTGGACTATCGAGAATTGAACAGAGTCACGATCAAGAACAAGTACCCACTACCCCGAATCGATGACTTGTTCGATCAGTTGCAAGGGTCGTGTATGTACTCGAAGATAGATTTGCAATTCGGCTATCACCAACTGAAGATCAAGCCGGAGGATGTGCAGAAAACTGCGTTCTGTACGCGATATGGACATTACGAATTCACGGTCATGCCATTTGGACTCACGAATGCTCCAGCGGCATTTATGGATTTGATGAACCGTGTCTTCAAGAAGTATTTGGATTGATTTGTCGTAGTCCTCATAGACGACATATTGATCTACTCTCGCAGTGACGAGGAACATGCCGAGCATTTGAGGATAGTGCTTCAAGTCCTTCGGGAGGAGAAGCTATATGTTAAGTTGAAGAAGTGTGACTTCTGGCTTCGAGAAGTCGCATTTCTAGGGCATGTAATTTCCGCGGGTGGAGTTTCAGTAGACCTGAGGAAAGTTGAGGCAATCAGGGACTGGCCGCGCCCGACGAATGTCACGGAGGTTCGAAGCTTCGTGGGCTTGGCGGGCTATTATAGGCGGTTCGTGGAAGGCTTTTCCAAGATAGTGATTCCACTTACCCGCCTCACTCAGAAAGGTACCAGGTTCGTTTGGAGCGAAGAGTGCGACCGGAGTTTCAAAGAGTTGAAGCAAAGACTGACTTCGACTCCGGTGCTCGCTCTACCGGTGCAGGGTGAAGACTTCGTGGTCTACAGTGATGCCTCCTATCTTGGATTGGGGTGTGTATTGATGCAGAACGGGAAGGTAATTGCATATGCATCCCGTCAGCTGAAGAGCTATGAAAAGAACTACCCCATCCATGATTTGGAGCTAACGGCGGTGATCTTCGCCTTGAAGTTGTGGAGGCACTATTTATATGGTGCCCATTGTGAGATCTATACCGACCACAAGAGCTTGAAGTACCTGTTTACACAAAAGGAGCTTAACATGCGTTAGCGGCGGTGGTTGGAGCTGTTAAAGGACTATGATGTTGATATTCTCTACCACCCCGGAAAGGCAAATGTGGTCGCAGATGCACTAAGTAGGAAGTCGGCGAAGAACCTCGCATTTGATGTTACCCAGCAAACACCCTTGTGGCTGGATATGGAGCGATTAGACCTTGAAGTGGTCGCTCCCGAGGTCCCGACTCAGTTGATGGCACTCGTTGTCCAACCGACCTTGTTGGAGAGAATTAAAGATCTGCAACTTGCAGACACGGAACTCCAAAAGATGCGGCGAAACATCGAGGAAGGCCATGGCGGCGATTTCAAGGTAGACGCCGATGATACACTTCGGTTTCGAAACCGATGGTGTGTGCCGAAGGATGGAGAGCTCCGTGAATTGATTCTGCAAGAAGCACACCGATCTCCATATGCCGATCACCCGGGCGGCACCAAGATGTATCAAGGATTGAAAATGCACTATTGGTGGCCGGGAATGAAGAGTGATATTGGACGCTTTGTGGCCAAGTGCCTAACATGCCAACAAGTGAAGGCCGAGCTTCGATTTCCAGCGGGAAAGCTTCAAAGCCTACCAATCATTGTTTGGAAATGGGAGGATATATCGATGGACTTCGTGGTCGGCTTGCCTCGCTCAACGGGCGGCCACGATGCAATTTGGGTAATTGTTGACCGATTCACAAAGTTGGCTCACTTCTTCCCGATCCACACCACGTGGTCGGGAGACAAGTTAGCACAGGTGTACCATGACGAGATAGTGAGACTGCATGGGGTGCCGAAATCGATCGTGTCGGATCGTGACCCCCGGTTCACTTCACACTTTTGGAAGAGCCTGCAGGGAGCCCTTGGCACACGGCTCGACTTTAGCACTGCATTTCATCCTCAGACCGATGGGCAAACAGAGAGAACCATTCAAACTTTGGAGGACATGTTGCGAGCGTGTGTCATCGACTATAAGGGAAGTTGGTGTGACCACCTACCTATGGCCGAGTTCGCCTACAACAACAGTTATCATGCTAGTGTGGAGATGGCACCGTTCGAGGCTCTCTATAGGCGGACGTGTCGATCTCCTATACACTGGAGCGATGTTGGCGAGCGTGCTGAGTTCGGCCCAGATGTATTGCGAGAAGCGGAAGAGAAAGTCCGCCTTGCTCGCAAGAGATTGCTCACGGCGCAGTCGAGACAGCAAAGCTATGCAGATAGGCGCCGTCGAGATATAGAGTTCGCGGTAGGTGACCGCGTATTCTTGAAGGTTTCACTGATGCGGGGTGTGAAGCGGTTTGGAGTGCGGGGAAAACTAAGTCCCCGATACGTTGGACCATATGAGATATTGGAGCGAGTCGGCACGGTGGCCTACCGACTTGCTCTACCGCCGAAACTTGCGGATGTACACAATGTGTTCCATGTCTCCAATCTCCGCAAGTATATTCACGACCTCGAGCATACAATGCTATATGAACCGCCGGAACTTCAAGGAGACTTGAGCTACGAAGAGTTTCCGGTAGGGATTATCGCCCGAGAGGTGCGAAAGTTGAGAAATCGAGAAATTCTCTATGTGAAGGTCAGGTGGAGCAATCACGAGGATCGTGAAGCCACCTGGGAACTCGAGGATCTGATGAGAAAGCACTATCCTCATCTATTTGAGGAATAAGGTATGAATTTAAATTAAAGTAAAGAATTGAGTTAGTTTCGAGGACGAAACTCCTTTTAAGGAGGGGAGGATGTAAGTGTAACATACCACATCCCTCGTAAGTCGTGCCGAGTTCCGTCAAACGAGCGGAACGCGTAATTGAACGAGTTAAAGTGGACCCTAAGTGCATTGGAGTACATAAACGGAGCAAAAAAGGGACCCGGAGAGCAAATTTGGAAATCTGGCTAAGTCCCAGATTTTGAGCTCTCGGGGACCGGTCCCTGAAGGAGAGACCGGTCCCCGTGCGCGTAGCCTGCCAGGAAATCCTGAGGCATCCGGTCCCTGGTGGTGAGACCGGTCCTCGGGAGACCAGTCCCTGACGGGCAGACCGGTCCCTCGCTGCGTAACAGTCGAAAACTCGAAAAATTTGGCTAAGTCCTGGAAAACCCCCTTTCGGGAACCGGTCCTTGGTCGGGGAGACCGGTCCCCGAAGGCGAAAAATGCCCAGTCTGGGCAGTTCAAGTGGAAACAAGTGGAGGGGCTTAAGTGCAATTGTTACAACACTATATATGACTCACACCTCTCTTCCACAGCCATTTTCACCCCTCTCACCCATTTCCTCTCTTTCTCTCTCTAGAACCCATGCTCTAGGACTTGGAGAAGAAGGAGAAGAAGAGAAAAGGAGGAGGATTTGGAGGCTTTGGAGGTTCTAGGAGCTCTCCAACAAGAAGGATCTTGGTGGAGCTTGGACTAGAGATAAGTTTTGTAAGGTTTTCCTCTAGGGTTTGGGTCTTGGTTAAGAGATTTGGAGCTTTGTGCTCCTTAGAGGTTTTAGAAGCTCTTTTGAGCCATGAACAACAAGGTACCCATGAGAGCTCAAGGTGCTCTCATGGTGAATCCTTGGAAGTGATGTTTGGAGCCCTAGGGTTGGTACCAAAGGTCTAGAAACCTTGTTAGGATGCTTCCTAGATGATCCTATGCCATTCTTTGCTTAGGGTTGGGATCGATTCATGGGAAAACCCTAAATGGCAATATTAGGGCTTGAATTTGGGGCTTTTGCCCTAGAATTTTTCGGGGACAAATTGACCCCGTAGAAACCTAATTGGGGGTGCCATAAACACGTTGGACAACTTCGTTTAATATTTCGAAAATGTTAGAGTATAGTTCATGTACAAAAAGGCCTAATGTGGCACTATTTTGATTATAGGGCGCGGAATCGGTTTTCGTAAAGTGCGGGGGCCTTGATATTCTACACCCACACGACCAATAGAGGTGGGGGGTGCACGCCGGAATCGTTGGATTCCCTTCTATGTCTGTTTTCTCTATTCTTGAGCATATATATATATATATACCCATTCATGCATAGTAGGGTAGCAACATGTGGAACTTGGTTTGACTTCATTTGTATGCTTCTAACGTAGTTGAACATAGAGAATGATAGAACCAAAATGGACATGTGTGATTGGACCCTCGAGATGTGTGAATGTAAGAATGGACTTGGACATTAGAAAACAAGGGTGTCATTGACATAGAAACAAGAATTGCATTGAGAGATGACCGTTGAATATAGTTTGACCCATAATGACATGGTCGAAGATAAAGCCTTGAGAGTGGCAAGAATAAATAGGTAGAGACCTATCGTGATATTGGCATTGTGACTAGTGGCTATGAGTCCTCAAGTTGAGGATTAGATCGATACTCACCTTTCGTCTTGGCTTGAGGGAGGTCGCTCCCCCTCGAGCGGTGCGCTCCGGAGTTGGTCACCACTGGGCGTGGTAAAGTCCCACCAGTTGACGGTCCCTAGGGAGGTTCGAGTCCCCCGTTATTAAGGGATTTTGGGTTGTGAGTTATTGGGGTTAACAGAGTTAACCGGTAAGATTGGGTAAGAGCCAAAGTTTGATTATGATTGGAGCATGCATGCATTTCCATTTTCGCATTGAAATTGTATATCTACTGACTCTTTCTTGCAGGCATAGTATTAGTTGCATTAGTAATGGTTACTTTTCTTCCTTTGAAATACTTATGCCTGGATAGACCTAGTGGGTAAGTCGGCGAGGTCGGATGCCGAGCCCACTGGGAACTTCGTTGTAGTTCTCACACCACTAACCCTACAGGTCCTAGCACGAGCGGGGCGGCGGAGGACCGAGGCAAGGGTTTGGCGCCGTAGGTAGCGGCCACCGGGGACTCTATGCATTTTGTAGTCATTCCCTTTTGTTATACATGTATCAACTTTATTTTGTTGATTTAGAAATGAAAAGTGTAAACAATCATGTATTTGGTGGATGACTAAATGTAAAAAGATATGATGGTTGAATGGAATGTAATAGCTTTGTTTACTTGAATTTGGTTTAAAGGAAATCAAATATCATGTGTGTGTTGTATATTTAGCTTAGAGCTTTCGCTTCCGTTGTTGCTTGCCCTCGAGCAAGCCTTGTATTATATATGCAATTCTCTTGTTAATTGCTTAATTATACGTGTTGTTAGAGCCTTGGGCGGACAGGGGAGGCTCTGTCCGTTCGGCGTCTGTTGACGTGACCCGAACCCGACCAAATTGGCGGGGATTGGGGCGTGACAGTAAGGAAGTGAATTCTCAAAACCCGAGGATTGTACTTCATCCATGATCGACTAACTGTCAGAGTGTACCCTTTGTGGGAGTTGGAGATATCCAAAACACAAAAAGTGCTTTGGAGTTGAGTCCGCGAGAACAAATAAGCAAAATCCGGACTCAGCAGATTTTTGCTCTCGGGGACCGGTCCCTGGAGGGAAGGACCGGTCCCCGTAGCTGATGGTCGCGGGGGAGGTCGATGCGACCGGTCCCTGGCTGAGGGGACCGGTCCCCGTGCGCGACACCCGCGAAGGAAAGCCAAAATTTGGCTAAGTCTTGAAGGTTCCCCGTTCGGGAACCGGTCTTTTAGGAGAGACCGGTCTCCCAGGGACCGGTCCCTAAGGTGAGGACCGGTTCCCGTGCGTGAAAAGTCCCCAGACTGCAGGGAGAGCTCTGGGGGACCCGTCTCCCCGACCAGGGACTGGTCCCTCTGGGCGAAAACAGCCCAGTGAAGGCTGTGCAATGGAGGAAAAGTTGAGGGGTCTAGATGCAAAATGGTCTTTATTAGAGTGGGCTGGGCCCTCTCTCTCCCTCACACCCTCTCATTTTCTCTCTTTCTCACACTTTCTCTTGCTCTCTCTCTCTCTCTCTCTAGAAAAGAAAGAACAAAAGAGGAGAAGAAGGAGGAGAAAAAGAAGAAGGAGGAGGAGAAGAAGAAGAAGAGGAGGAGAACAAGAGAGAGAAGGCTTGGAGCATCTTCCTCTCCTTCTCTCTTCTCCATTGGTGTAGCTCAAGAGGTAAGCTACAAATCCTAGCTTGTAAAACTTAGGGTTTTGAATTTTTATGCCTTGGAATGGGTCAAATGGATCCTAAGCAAGCTTCAAAATAGATCAATCCCAAGAAATCTAGGGTTTTATTAGTGGGTTGCTATATGTGCAACCTAGGGCTCCAAATGGGGGCATTTTGTAAAGTATGAGATTGATCTCATTTGAGGCCTTGTAAACCTAATCGATAGGTGGCCAAACGCAGGGGCGAAGTCGATTTCACGATTCGTCGAGCGGGCTTGGAGCAATCGGCGAATTACGGTCGTTTCGGCGTTGCCTTGGACCAAGGAAGGCTAAAGCCTTTTCGTAAAGCTCACCGGGGAGTGTTTCTAGAGCCTCTACGTTGATAAAAGGTGGGGGGTGCCATCCCGAAGCTTTCGGACTCCTTTCTATGTCTTAGATTGCATATAACCTCATCTCTTCATGTTGCATTGTAGGATTGCATGATATTACCTTTCCTTATGCTTTCTAATTGATAACCTAGTGTACTTGGAACGCTTGGTAACTTAGATAGGTGAGGATTGGATCGGAACGTGGATCCTATGGTGCGAAAGAAGAGAGATGAACCCGAAGGGGGTACTGATGACATAGAAAGTATTGTTAATGTTAAAGAACATACGAGTGGCATCCAAACATTGAATGATGACGAGTGGCATTAATATAGTGTATATGACACTAGAGGTTTGAGAACTTAGGGATAGGTGGATCCCTTAGAAAATGCCTTGTGGACAAGAACTTAGTAAACCTAAGTAGCCTCACATGGAGAGGTTGTTGATGAGTCGATTGAGACATTGACCCTAGTGGTAGGGCATTCTCACTTGGAGAGGATTTGATTGGGTTGTTGACCCTAGTTGTAGGGTATCCTCACTTGGAGAGGATAGATCTAGCTCACAGTCTACGTTTGGGATGGTATAGCCATTCAATCCCCATATGGAGGGGATTGTCGTCGAGTACTCCGGAGTGTCGCGCGACTAGGACCACTTGGAGGTCCGGACCACATGGAGGTCCGCAGACGGTCCCTGGCTTGGGTGCACTTGGAGCTCCCTCCCCACTTTGGGATTGAAAGGTGAGTCCTGGGCGAGCCCTAGGGCCTCGCCACAGATTGGGTAAATGAAAAGTTAAAGGTTTAAAATGTCATTGAACATTACTATTCGAACATGGATCGAATTTGTTAGCATGGTAGCAAACCTTTACTATATGATGCATGCATTTATATTCATGATTATGGGCACAGTAGCATAGTTTTCCTACTATCGCATTTACTGCTTTCAGATACATATCTATCTATCTATCTATCTGTTGTTACTTGCGCTCACTTGGACCTAGTGGGGAGATCGGCAGAGTCGGCGACCGAGCCCACTGGGAACTATGGAGATAGTTCTTACCCCACTCTATTTCCAGTGGTAGGTTCAGGGCTGCAGAGAGAGGACTGCGGCAAGGGCACCACGCCCGACCAGTGAGACCGTGGTAGTTTAGTAGCTTTTCTTTTTGCATTAGTTCACCTATGTATTGAGAGAGATCCATTGTAGGTGAGGATTTGGGAGAGCTATGTATTTTGGATGAAAAATATAATCATTTAAAGAAAATGATGTAAATGAGAATGATGAAACTATTGTAATAGTTAGTAAGGTACTCCCTTTATTTCACATGCTTTATCTTGTTGATCGCTTGCTCTTTGCCTTACTGGCACTGTTCGTGCCCCTGTGAATGTGTATGTTTAAAATTTAATTTCCTGGGTAAATTCTTGTACACATTCTTGTTGTTGAGCCTTGGGCGGACAGGGGAGGTGCTGTCCGTTCGACGGTTCACCGCCGCGACCGAACCGTGCCAAATTGGTAGTGGTTTCGGGGCGGGGCGTGACACGGAAGATCGTCGGCTTCACATCATCTTCGGCTTCACATCACCTCCGCCGTGGTTGCTGATGTGCCGTCATGTCACCTCCGTCGTGGTCACCGATACGCCATTAATTGATGTAGATAAAAGAGGACCCGAGTATTTTTTTGTGAGAAGGGGAAGAAAGAAAATATAATTTGTATATTTTTTTTAATGGATAAATCTCTACATGTTTTTTTTTTGAACGGACCTTGTTTCTCTCTCCTTTTTTTTTTGCCTAAACAGTTGATCTCTAACAACCTTTCTAAAAATCCTCCTTCTCTTATTGTATCTTTCCCCTTTTATATATTTTCTAGTTAGTGGATAAGTGGGCGGTTTTTTTTTTTACGTGGTGGGTGTAGGTAGTTAGTTTTCCCCTTTTTTTCTCTTTTTTTCTGTACGTGATGGGTGTGGGTAGTTAGTTTTTCCCTTTTTTCTCTTTTTTTTGTACGTGATGGGTGTAGGTGGTTAGTTTTTCCCTTTTTTTCTCTTTTTTTCTGTACGTGATGGGTGTGGGTAGTTAGTTTTTCCCTTTTTTCTCTGTTTTTTATACGTGATGGGTGTAGGTGGTTAGTTTTCCCCTTTTTTCTCTCGTAAACAGTTTTCTTTTTTTTTTCCTCTCTTTCTTTTTTTTTAAAAAAAGAGAAAAATAAATAAAGCATGAAACTAATTAATGGCATCTTAATTTAAACTGAGTTTAGTCGTCGGTTTAAATCAATTTTAATGATTTAAATAAAATATAACCATTAAGGTGCCACATGAAACTAGTTAATCATGTTCAGCATGGCATCTTAATTATGTCGCATTTCCCCACGTGCACCATCTTTTTTCCAATTTTTTTTGTTTTGAATTGTGGGCTCCACATAGGAGATATGATAGGATTAGTATATATATTTTTTAATTGTGGACCCCACACTTCTTTCACATATGTATGAGATACGAAAAGAGATTTGTGCATCTCAACTAACCCCTTTTTTTTGTTGTGGACCCCACCCATTTTTTTTATGTGAGAGAATAATAATAATAATAATAGGGGTCCATCAATATGCAGATAAATTTAGGGTGGATTATATTCGGGCTTAGGTTCGGATTCAAGCTGGACTTGAATTGGACTCGACTTAGCCACATTTGAATTTCGAAATTTAAATCTAGCACGTCCATTTTTTTTTATTACTCTCAAACAGTTCTCTAATATTAGGTTTAATGCCATTCTTGTTTAATCTATGTTCATTAACACTAGGTTCAATATCACTCTTATTCAATCTAGGTTCACGACTCTAGGTTCAATGCCACTCGATCTATATGTATACATATGTCCTTTACTTAGCATTCTTACATTAGCATCCCTATAACATGCTTATCATACATGTACTTAGCACTTTTACCATGTCATCATCTATATTCTTAGCATTAACCACATGCTTGCATTTATTATTTCTATATCATGCTCATCATACAATTACTTAGCATTATCCACATGTATGCTTATCATGTATACTTTAGCATTCTTATTTCATATCAATATACATTCACTTAGCATTCTTACATTAGCATTTTTACACATGCAACATGACTAACATATGTCATTTACTTTATACTTTCCACTTAGCATTATTTTCATTATGTCATTATGCATTACTTAGCATTCTCACATTATGACCATATGTATTATTTGGTAACCTAACATAGCATTTCACCTTATGCATTTATGTGTTCTACCACTAGCTACCATTACATGCATCAATAGTAAGCACTAGTCTTAGACATACAGGCGACCTAGTCGCTTCGGTAAACACAACCCACCTAGATTCGCTCTCCGATTGCTTGTAGTCACTTGCAATCGGCCTCCCGCGGCACCCGTGACCCGATTTGGCCCGAACTCTCGCGCGACCACCTGAACGGCCTCCAATCCACGATCCGAAAATTAAAGGTCTATGGTTTGCCTCCACGGTGCTCCAAATCCGTTTCCACGATTTTTAGTCGTCGCCTCGGCCCTCCAAGCGGAAACGAAGCTAAATAGTCCGTTTCTTCAATATCTTCGCACTGGCTCGACGAATCGCCGAACTGACTTCGCCAACGCGTTCGTATACCTAGCAATTAGGTTTACGGAGGGTCAATTGAGATCAAACCCATGCAAATACAAAAACTCTCTTTAGAACCCTAGCATGCACATATACTCCAAATAACCTATAATCTCATGGAGAAACATGCATTTAGTAACCTAGGGATCATTAGAATACTAAGCATAAAGGATTTAACCAAATCCTAAACTTTTACCAATTTGCGAACGCCGAGTTGGAAGCACCCCGCTCAAACGGGCACACAAACGCTCGATCCGTCGCCTCCCACGCGTTCGCAGCGTCGCTTTCCACCAAGCCTCCGAATTTGGAAGATGGATTTAGAGAGATGAAGTGGGAAAGCTAGAGAGAAGGAGGAGCTTCTCTCTCTAGCTCATGTGTGTGTGTGGTGTGAAGAAGGAGAGGAAGAGGTTGAGACCTCTTTCTAAAGCAATCCCCCCAGAATTACAATCAGCCCTCTGCTGTTTCTGGGCAATTTTCGTGTTCAGGGTCCGGACCCTAAAGCTAGTGTCACGCCCCACGACCGCTACCAATTTGGCTCGGCCCGGGCGCGTCGAACAGACGCCGGACGGACAGCACCTCCTCTGTCCGCCCAAGGCTAACAACGAGATTGTGTACAACAAGTTCCCAGAAAAAATAACTTGAATACATACACAATCGATAACTACAACGAGAGCACAATCAGTGCAAAACAACCGAGAGCAAGATACAAGTATGAGACGTACAAGTAATGATAAAGAGAGAGCATCTATCTATTACATTCATTCAACTATTAGATTACAATTCGATTATACATTGAACTTCCAAAACATAATAAAAAGCTTACATCTTCCAAAGTATAAACGTTAGTTTACATTCGTCCCAAAATAGCTCACAACCTATACATCATCTACTCTCAATGTATATAAAGGTAACTCTAATGCAAATAGGAAGCATCTATCAAAACTAGCACTAGGGCGCTAAGCCCTTACCGCGATCCTTGGCTAGCGCACACGAACTCGGTCCTCTAAAGAAATAGGGGTGAGAACTAACTTTCTTAGTTCCCAGTGGGTTCGGCCGCCGACTCCGCCGATCTCCCCACTAGGTCCAAGCAGGCAAAAGTAGACAATCGATAGATAGATAGATAAGGAAAGCGGTAAATGACAGAAGTAAAGCTACGCTACTATGCCCAATCATAAATATATGAATGCATGTGCAATGAAATAGGTAAGCAACTAAACTATTATCATGTCCAAAGGTAAAGCTATTTACTTGTTCATTAATCTCATGGCTTACCCGTAGGCTCGCCTACGGCTCACTAGCCATCTCGACGCGTAGGGAGAATTAACTCATACTACGAGTCCGAGACCGTCTGGTGGGACCCCAACTAGGCTATCCCTCAGGACCCCAAATAGGCTATCCCGCGTGACCAACTCCGGAGCGCACGACTTGTGTGGAGCGACCATCACAAGTTAAAAACAGACCGTGAGCATGATCCAATCCTCTAAGCTCGAGGATACCCTGTCCTCTAGGGTTACAATCATCATATAGTCTATAGGTTTCATATACACTACGACTCACATATGTCACTTGTTCTTTTGTTTACTATCAACTAGATGCCACTCGTTCTTTACAAGTTTCCAATGCAATAGCCAATACATTACTAAGTTCCCATCCACACCTATCATCTCATTGTAGGGTTCCACATCACATATATAAACCTCAAGCATGCTAGATATAAGTACTAAGCCAAATACATTATTCTACCAAAGAACATGCAAGGTATAGGACCAAACCATCATTTATCACCCTATAATGCAAGATGTCAATATGCAATTTGATCAATATAAAACTTAGACATAAAAGGAAGTCCGGTTGCTTCGGGATGGTCACCACCCACCTTTTATAGCGTTTCGATTGCTCGTCGTCACTCGCAATCGGCCTCCTGCGGCGCACACCGCACGGGTTGACCCAACTCACGCGCGACTGCCAAATGACCTCCTATCCGCGATCTGGAAATTAAAGGTCTTCGGTTCTTCGTCACAATGCTCGAAATCCGATTCCACGATTTATGAAAGCCGCCTCGGCTCTCGGGTCAACTCTGAGCTACGAACACTTGTTTCAGCCGGAATGTCGCACCTGCTCGACGAATCGACGAACCGTCGCTTCCCACACGTTCAGCGATCTGTCAATTAGGTTTACGGAGGGTTAAAAGAGATCAAACCCAACTACTTCTCAAAATCCCATTTTGAGCCCTAGGTTTATAACTAGGCAAGAATCCACCATTTGGACTCACAAATCATGCGTTAACCATCTAATTAGCCACAAAGGGGTTTACTAAATCCATTTCTAGAGATTAAAACCTAATCTCTAAGGATCTACCATTAATGGGCTAGAAGCTCACATTGCGGTCCCAAAAGGGTCAGTGCTGCAACATTTTGCTGCCGGTCACTTAACATTATGCTGAGTGATATCCCGCTTAAGCTCGAGCCATGGGCCCCTAGGAGATCTCAGCTGGACGTCCGTACGTTCGAACAACGCACGAGAAAAAGAAAGAGGTTGTTATTCAAAGATAGCCTAGTTAAGAACTTTAGGATTAAAGAGCAAGAAGTACCTCTTAACTAGGCCGATAACTAATCTTTGTAGAAGATGCCAAAAAATTACTAATAGATTCGTTATTTTGTAGTAGCTAGCATAACAAGAACGAGGCCTGCCTCACACGAGTACCTAAGCTCACCCGCAGCACCTAAGTCGCACTAGTTCTGTAGCTCCTAAGCTTCACACCTGCAGAGCACCTAAGCCCTGCACCGCAAGCACCTCAGCTTGCACCCCGCACCTGTTGGGCAACCACACGTGCTCTAGGCCTTTTCTATTTTCTCTCCAAACTCAGGCACCTAAGGCATTTAGTGGAACATTAGAAAATAAGTATCACCTAATAATAGCGCACAAACAGGGCACCCAAAAAATGAGGTTCAACCTCAAAAGGGTGCATTTAGAGCAACACTAAAAATAAAAGACGTAAATAAAAATAGTATAACTCTAAACATAACCGGTAATGTGGATAAGTGGGGGGAGATCTACAATCTATGTTAGATCTATCTAAGAACCCGTGGGGATTTGATTGTTAACCATAGTCTCGTCCTAGTTCTATTTAACAATAGATTACCGGCTTCCGCCATTGTAATTAGCTGGTGGTGAGAAGCTACCGTGCTTAATACGGATAACTTTTCAAACGTACTCTCGAAAAGTTTAACTTTAGCTACTCGCCCAAACCGTTCGTTAGCTTAAGTCTACCTTTGTAGGATGGTTTCAACAGCTATTACGATGGTAAGGATTTGGCGCGTTGTTCACCTGGTTTCTACTCTTGCTCAGTAGAAGCAAATTGCCGTTCCTGTATTTACGAAATAAATTACGTAACAGAGTTTATCTCAAATGAGCACAAAGCCGCACATCATGGCGGTTTCTCTAAACCACATTGTATGGCCTGAAGATTCTAATACTTCAATGCCACATACAATTAAACCTCTCGGCAATCTTACCAAGGCCAATTCAAGCCCTTGTAAGCCCACGAAGCCACGCGCATCCGCACTTTTGTCCTAGGCTTTCCGATACAACCTGGTACTTGATTTAGGTCGTAATCGCGTCTACTTTTCTACTACTTTTATGCGAGTTTTTGCACAAACCTCTCAGAGCCAAAATAAACTTTTCTTAGCCTCCAGTTTGCTCGCTTTTGCTCGCTTTTGCCTTTTCTTTGCCACTTTTTCCGACTTTAAACCGATTCAGGAATTTAAAGCCCGACAGACCTGGATGCCCCAGGCCTGGGATCGACATTCCATGGCCTGAAGATTTTAGTACTTCAATGCCACATGTAAACTAACCTCTCGACAAACTTACCAGGGCCACTTCAAACCACTTCAAGACCTCGTTAGCTCGCAAAGCCACGCGTATCCGCGCTTTTGCCTTGGGCTTTCCGATTCAACCAGGCACTCGATTTAGGCCGTAATCGCTCCTACCTTTCTACTACTTTTGTACAAACCTTTGTACAAACCTCTCAGAGCCAAGCTAAACTCTGCTTAGCTTTCAGTTTGCTCGCTTTTGCCCGCTTTTGCCTCGCTTTTGCCTGTTTCAACTTTAAACCGATTCAGACCCGACCTCCAGAGAGACCCTGGCCAGGGTCCGTCTCTCTGGCTAAAGAGTCCCTGGCCAGGGAGTACGTCTCTGACCAGGGGCTTGGGGCTTTTACGGGTCAAGCCCGACAACGTTCTCTCCGAAACAACTCCCCAAAAAGACGTTTATAACGTACTCTCCCCAATTCACTCCCCAAAGAGGGAGTAAAGAGAGTAAGGGAGTGTGAGATTTCGGGATTTGAGAGGGAGAGAGAGAGAGAGATCTTTCTTTTCTTTCTCTTCTTCTTCTTCTCCTTCCTCTTCTCCTTTTTCCCTCCTCTTCTTCGAACCTCCCTAGTAGTAGTGGTAGTAGAAGAAGAAGAAGTAAAACCTCGTTCGATCATCTCCNCGCAACAAGCTTCTAGGGTTTTAAAAAGATATTCTATGCTTAGCCATACTTTTGAAACACCCTCACATCTTATTTATAGATTTAGAAGACTTAGAAGTAGACTAGGATTGCAAAAAGTCATTTTTGGAAATAATTACGGTTTCAGGGTCCGGTCCTCCCGAGGGGTCCGATCTCTCAGGGTCCGGTCCTTCAAGTCAAGGACCGGTCTCTCATTGCGTAGCTAAAAAAACCCTGCTGTGGGGACCGGTCTTCATTCCTAAGACCGGTCTCTCTCTGCGTAACCAAAAAGCTTTGCGTACGGGAACCGGTCCTCAATTCAGGGTCCGATCCCTTGATGCGCACATAAAAACCAGCTTACGGGGGCCGGTCCCTCGTTACCACAGACCGGTTGCATCGTTTCTTTACGCAGAGAGGACCTACGGGGTCCGGTCCCTCTGATTTGAAAGGCTCAGTTTTGTCCAGATATTATATTTTGAAACCATCCTAAGTCTTCCAAACACTTTTAAATATTTATAAATCATCATCAATAGTATTTAAACTTATCGAGCATTGTGGATTCATGTTTTGAGTCTTCGAGTCTTCGATCTTCATCTCTTCTTCTTCAAACTTTCAAGACTCTGACTTACTTCATGAAATATGCCAACATAAAATCCGTAACAATTTGTATCGCCGCAATTTGTGGGCGGTGGATACCCTGATTAGTGTAGAATGCATTTACGCTCGTGCTGATATTAGTTATATGCCCTATAAGCCAATCCTGTCATAACTTAAAGGGTTAATATCAGTGTACTTTTCTTTTATGATTAAATCTGGCATTTTTCATTCATATTATTGCCAAATGCATATTTATGAAACGTCCATAGAATTAATAGTAGAAGAATTAATTTTCTAAGGAGTTAGAAATTTGAGGCATTTATTCTTTTGTAATTAATTCTTAAATGCTCCTGATCATAGGATTATCACAAGGGCGGTAGTAAATCCGGATAGATCAGTGTATGCTATACTTCCTTTATGGGATGACGAGTCTCAAGTCATTAGTGTGGTGACACTAGAGTAAGCATACAGGTGAATGTTGAAGAACAATTTCACTGAGCGTGACCAACTATAAACAATCACATGGATGTCTACTCACTCGTGAGTGAATTGTTCCATACTGTAGTAGTGTGAGTGATCCTTTGACCTGAGGCACCACGGTTATCTTGCTTGTGGGTTATTGTAGTTTGACTGTGTAAATACTTATACCCTAATCATGGGTTAAGTCAACACATGTTGGCTGCAGTGGGTCATACGTGGAGGTAGGTGTGTGTCAAGATGGAATCTATCACCCTCGGTAGAGAGGTAATTGTCCTATGCTATCTGTTTTACAAGTCTTTGGCCAAGGCAGTATGATTTTATGGAAAGGAGTTTTCATATTAGTTGTTAATCAGATTAGACATATGATTGAGTAATGGGGTTTAACGAGTAATCCATAACCTTGGCTCTATCGGGACAAGTGGTAGAAGGATTTTATCACATGGTAACTACACCTAGAGATTCTGTCTATTGTTAATTCTACTTGGCTTGCCGCGATATACTGCTAGGTGTCACTCGTGGATTGTGGGACCCATGAGAGTAATTAAGATAGTTAATTACACTAAGTTGGGAGAGCAAAAAAAATATTTTGGTCCATCGAGAAGAGTTCCTGTAAGGAAGCGAATCCTCGAACCTCGAGGATTAGACTTCGGCCAGAATCGACTATTTGTCGAGTGCGTAGGCTTCGGAAAGTCCGAAGGCGATTATAATGCATAAAGTGCATTAAAGAAGGGTCCGCGGGAGCACCAGTGCAAAATCTGCACTGGAGCAGAAATGCTCTCGGGGACCGGTCCCTGGTAGGGAGGGACCGGTCCCATCAGGCTGGTTGCGGAGGTCTCTGATGAGACCGGTCCCTGATGGGCAGGGACCGGTTCCCGTACGTTGGCCTGGCGAGACTTAGCCAAATTTGGCTAAGTCTCGAGAATTCACCTCTCGGGAACCGGTCTCTCGGACAAGACCGGTCTCCGGAACTCGTCTCTCAGCAAAGACCGTTCCCTAACGCAAAATCCCTCTGCTCGCAATCATCCTACGGGACCGGGGTCTTCCGAGCTGGACTCGGCCGCAATCGACTGCTCAAATGCCCCAGAGGCTGGTTTCAGATTATATAAAAATGAGGGGGCTACTGCAAAAATGGCCTTATTAGAGTGGTAGACGCCCCCTCTCTCTCCCTCATCCACATGCTTTCTCTCTCTCTCTACCTCACTTTTCTCTCTCTCTCCTAGAAAGAAAAAAGAAAAAAAGAGAAGAAGAAAAAAAAGAAGGAGAAGAGAAAGAAAGAAGGTAGAAAAGAAAGAGAAAGACTAATAACGAAGCAAGAAGATATCTTCCTCTCTCCCTCTCACCTCAGCTTGAGAAACCTTGTTAGGGGTAAAGCTCTAAAAACTCTTTAATGTTTTTTAGGGTTTGGATTTATGCTTGTAAATTGGTTCAAATGGAACCTATTAGGATAAATAGAAGTCCGAGCTCGAATCTGAAGCCCACGCGCGGATTTCTCCGTTGATGAGGACCCTAGGTCTTTAAATGGGATTTTGCGCAAATCGAGGTGTTTGATCTAAATTGAGTTGGTCGTCTAACCTAATTTCTCAGTCCCGGAACCTTCGGTCAAGTCGTTTCCTCGATACGACACGGTGCGGAGAATCGCCGAATCGGTACCGAGGGCCCTTGCTATTCACCCCGAGCATTAAAAAGCAGCTTACAAAACCCAAACGTCGAGTGTTTCTACACTATGTGCGCATCGCCAAAGTGGTGGTCCCATCCCGAACAATCGAGCTCCTTCCTATGTCCTTAGTATATTTCGATCCGGCCTGCATCTTGTATTAATGTCATTAAGATTAATTAAATTACTTTGCCTTTCCTTATCCTTCTTGATGAATATCGTAGCGCATTTGGATATTCGAATACATTGGATGCATAAGGATGGTATCCGAGATGTGAATCACTACTACATGTAAGAAAATGAATGAAACTATAGAACGAGTGGACACTAGTGCATAGCTGTAGTTAACTATAAACGAGTGTGCACTAGTCGGAGTAGCTGAACCCTAAAATGATGGCTTGGTAAAACTATCTATTGTATAATGAAAACCTATGGACTATAATATGATTGTACACTAAGAAGGACAGAGTACCTCCGGCCTATAGAGATCTGGATGCATGCTACGGTAACTGTTTTTAAATCTTACGTAAGGAAGCCCGCCAAACAGCAAGTATCCGCCTTACGCATGTATGTTGCACTAGGCCAGGGATTGCCTATTTGGCCCCTGCCAGTTGTCGGTCTCGGGTCGTAGTGTGATTAATTCTCTCACGTCTAAAGGCTTAGTGAGACTTAAGCCGAGCCCTTCGAGGCGTAAGCCATGAGATTAATGAACAATAAAATGAAGTAATATAACCGAGAATAGACTTCAACACCCCTTGACATGAACCATAACGTTAGTTGTTTACATATTCTTGTAACATTGCATTCATATAGTTGCGTGTGACTGTAAAGGACAGGTTAGCGTTGAAGTGTATGATTGGGCAATACATAGCTTCATTCCGTCATTCGTACAGCTTTTCTTATTAGCCTATCTATTGTACATATCTACCTGTTCCCGCTGACCATAAAGTGGGGAGAACCGCGGATTCGCGGCCGAACCCCTGGGAACGCAAGAAGTATAGTTCATCACCCCCATTTTAACCACAGGTATCCAGTCGGTGTCCTCCGGCGAAAAGCGTTGAGAATCGCGGTAAGGGCCCGCGTTCTAAGTCAGCATTACTACCGTCCTTTTTCTATGCACTAAGCCGTCACCTTCTTTGTATTTGAACAGTAGATAATGTAGTAGGGTAGTTCATGATTGTATTTATAAATTTTGGCAAATTTAAAAGATGTAACTTAAAATTATAAATCAATAATGTAATAAATAGCTTCTTCTCTCTTATGATACTTGTATATTTTTCTATAACTTTATCTGCTTCCTTGTTTATAGCACTAGTGGTGCTTCCTTGAAATCGCGTAATTTATGAATTGGATTCCTCGGTATCTTATGCACTATCTCTGTTAGCCTTGGACTGACATTGGGAAGTGTCCTGATCCTTCGAACTCTTTCGACGCGCACTGAGGCCATCCAAATTGTAGCGGTCGCTTTAAAGAATTGTTATAGTTGCGAATTCGTAAATTTTTGAGTCTTAAGAGTTGATCGCAGAAGTTTTTGAAAAAAGATCAAATTGGGAGAGAACAAAGAACTCCATTCGGAAAAACGGACCACTAATGTTATGACAAAAAAAATCATTTGTGGTTAAGAATACATGATTAAAAAAGTTCAGAAGCTAGATTGTTTTTTAAAACAAATTTTTCCTGAACTTTCTGTGTCTGGACCGGGTCTCCTGAAATGAAAAGGTTCCCCCAAGTCCTCACTACGTAAACCGTTGATGCGAACCGTCCCCCTGTGATGAAACCGTTCCCGAACCTGGGGTATCTGTCCCCGCGCAAGCGAGGACCGTCTCAAACTGAAACCCGGTCCCGAACGCTGGTTTCTTGCTCACTATCATGCATAGCAGGGAGGACCGACACGGATTCCATCACTGTGAGAGACCAGTCTCTCACAGACCGTCTCATCCTCAGAAGGACCGGTCTCTGAGGAACGACACAGTTTTCAGAAAAACCGACTTATTGGCAATCGCTAGTCTAACTTCTAAGTCTTCTAAAAACATATAAATAAAAGCTATGTGGTCATCTAAAATTAAGGCTTTGAATAGTTCTTACCGAATCCACTAACCCTAGAAACATGTTCTCCCGTTCAAATGCTGTGCACATTTACAGATGATTTCTAGCAATTCCAACATCGACTGATTCTTCGTTTTACTCGACTACTTCCTACAACAAATCAAGTAGAGCTTATTAAAGTGAACCCCATAGACTGATGTTTTCAAAAGCTTAAAAATCACCAACATATACACTCAATTCTACAAGCGTCGAAGTAGTTCCGGGGCGCGCGATGAATTTCCGCTGTGAACCGAGGATTCGTGGACGCCTCGAGAATTGAGGCGTTTAACCTGCAAGGAGTTCAGCAAAAGGTCTATTGGTGATTCCTCATCGATCGAACGGACTGGCACAGATCAACCGTCAACGTGAGGGCGCAGCTATTGGAGAAATCGTTAAATAGTCTTCGTGTTTGGTCGATAAGTCAACTTTACTCATTTCTTAATTGGATTTCTTTTGCGTGATTCGTTCCCCGTGGTTTCACGATCCGAATTGGTATTTTCCCAACGTTAAATTCTCGGTGTCGCCTATTATTAATTTCCCGCTATTGTTTTATGGTTGTTCGAATTTTCAAGATTGCCGGATTTACACCAAAAAAAAATATTCATCCCCCTCTAGTTATACTACCTTTTCTAGATCCTGGGATCCATATCTTACAGTCCGGGGGCACAATAAAAGTGATTATCAGAGCACCAAACAAGTTAAATGAGAGCGACTAGGAGACCTAGGAACCCTAGATATTGGCAGCCTGAATTATAGGGACGTGAAGTGACGTGACACCTGGCGGTGGCGGAAGTTGCGATCGATTTGAGTCCGAAA
>NW_017890761.1:0-36265 GCF_001540865.1 Ananas comosus | reverse complement strand
TAGTTGATAGCATGTTATAGTAGCTTTTCTTGTCATTGAATGATGTAGCGCTCTTATGTGGTGCTCGCACATTAACTGGCAAATACTTCTTGAATGAACTTTTTAAAAATCTTATTACATAACTTTGCTGTATAAGAACTTGGAGATCCTCAGGGCATGCAGCAAAATTTAACCGGCATAAATTGTAATTGTATTACTTTTATTGTTGCAGCAGTCTTGTTTACGTGCTTATCCCCTTTAGCGACATGAATGTTGCAGTTTACACCAACAGGGTAGATTTATAGTGTTATTATAATGGAGTGGGCTTTGAATCCAGTATGTTAAATTGCTAATTTTGGTCTTTCTTTCGTTGACTGGGGCCTCAAATCTTCCCGCGAGGATACTATTTCAAGTTTCCAAAGACCCCAGTTTACCACTTTGAACAAATGCAATGCAATTATGAATTATGAATATTGCCTTTTCTCTTTCCCCGCTTTTGCAGGTCCTATACTATCTCTGGTCCATAAGACCAGGCGGTTAAAACTTTCACTCTCTACTTCTCAAGGCAATGCAACCAGATATAAGCTCAACTGTCGAGTATTCGTATGGCACATTTTGGGACTCTGAACGGTATGTTTTGGTATGTTTCGGTATCGTGTAGCATCAGCTTCTTATATTACCTAAGGTTAAGTGAACTTTGTTTATTTCTATTTCCTGTGGTAGCAAGCATATATGTATGTTTGTTTATCTCCCGGTGCTGATCCCCGAGCACCTGTTACTAACTCTGTTTGTGTAGTATTTTAGTTCGTACTCTTTTCCGCCGTGGGTTTCTTCAGACCCTTTTGAGCTGTCATCAAGCATTCAGTTGATTTTAGTTGTGATGGTGAGGACTGGGTCCTGATAACAGGCACTTTGTTGCTTAGTTGATGTTGTCACTTTATTTGAGTAGAGCTATCATGGTTTTAAGAGGATGAAGAGCAATCATGTTTTTTTGGTTGTCTGAATTGGTGATCAATATTGTCGAACATGTGCTTCAACTATTTAAAAGTCAAACTTCGTATGTTAAAAACTGGAATAGCTTATCTTGATTCAAATAGCAAATAAAATGTTTTAGCAAAAATTTAATCTATATCGATACTTGTGCATAATTGAACGAACATGTGCCTTCTCAAGAGTTGTTGAACGTAAGACTCTTCATTCATTTGGTAGATGGTATTAAATTTATGGAATTTACTAGTCAGATGTTTTTAATACAATATGGTCAATTGGAATTATTCTATTTATTAAAATAATTTATAAAAAATGAAGGCTTTCGTCACGTCCGACTCTTCTCTAATAAATTGAATTTAAACAGGAAAGTATTAACACAATAAGATTTAAGTTTTAAGAGGAAATTCTATGTTTTTTAAACGGATTCCAGTTTTGAATGGTACGTTTCTCGTGAAGTAGTGTTGCAGTATATACCTGCTTTTAGTTGTGAAAACAGGGCAAACTTGATATGCCAAATTACATACAATTTTTTGTGTTGTCGTGATTATGATTTTTTATGGAACCTTCAAAATTGTAACCAACCATCCCTAGTGCAAGTTGCAAAGGGTTTAATAGTTGGTATTCGAGATTTCAAGTTCGAATTTTAATTAATTTATATTTTTAGTTAAGTTTATTTTTAAATAAAATAAACAAAGCGGATAACATGCTATTTATATAAAAAAAAAATCAAAATCAAAATTTTAGTTTGTATAACTCTTTCCATGTTTACTTGGTGTGTGACTCTCTCTTCTTTCAACATTATAATGTAAAAGTTACCAGCTGCTCCTAATGTTAAGTATTAGAGGGTTTGGTAATTGGTACCAAGTTTTTCAATTTTAAGTTTAAAATTTGATTATTTTATATTTTAATATATTTTTAAAAAATAAATAAAGTGAATAATATACTTCATTTTTCTAAAAAAAAAAGAGAGAAAAATAAAAGTTACTCGGGAAAATTAAAAAATTTAATGAGAAAAAAGGAATTGCTGATTTTGTAATTTAAGCAAAACTTTTAATTAGATATATATGACGCTTTTCGGACATCCCGAGGAAAAGATCCGAATCAGATACGCCGGCGATCAATGAGAGGTCGACACAGCTGTCGCACACATTTCGTTTCCTCCCGAAACTATAAAATGATTTTACATCAAAATTTTGTTTTATTGAATTACCGATTTATCCCTCTACCCTCTGCCGTTTCTATAGAAGCTTGCTCAGTCAACCTCCGTACTCTCCCCACTATTCTCGTCCATTCGCGTAACGCCGCTCTCCTTCCCCCTCTCTTCTTCAAAACTCTAGGCTCCTCCAAAAACCCCAACCACCCCCTTGTTCTACTCTCTCTCTCTCTCTCTCTCTCCTCGAAACCCTAGCCATGGCGTCCCTCACCGCAGCCGCTCCCATTAACGGCGAGCGTCGTCTCCTCTCTCCCTTCCGCTCCGCCGCCCTCAAAGCCCCGTCTCATCCTCCCCCGGCCCTTCGCATCGCCGCCGCCCCTCCCCGCAAAATGAGGCTCCACAGGGTTTCTAGGGTTAGGGCTTCCTCCATTTCCGACGCCCCGAGCCCCCTCCTCCGCACCCTCCGCTCCGCCGCCTCCGGCGCCGTCGTCCTCGCCGCCCTTCTCTCCGCCAAGCTCTCCCCGTCGCCGGCGAGGGCCGAGCCCTCCGCGCCGCCGCCGCCGCCGCCGGCGACGGAGGAGAGGTTAGAAGCCTCCGGCGAGGTCGAAGCCCCGAAGACGGATTCCGAGCCGTCCCCTCTCTCCCAGCTTCTCGACTCCAACCCCGACGCCGTCCGCTCCGTCCTCTACAAGACGCTCGAGGACGGCGACGACGCCGAGGCCCTCTCCCTCCTCCGCCGCCTGATCGGCGCCCGGCCCTCGGAGCCCGAGTGGAAGCTCCTGGCGGCGCGGCTCCTCTGCGAGGTGGGGGACGCCGCCGAGGCCCGCCGCCTCCTGGAGGAGGTCCTCGCCGCCGACCCCCTCTCCTTCGAGGCCCTCTTCGAGAACGCCGTCCTCATGGACCGGTGCGGCGAGGGCGTCGCGGCGCTCGAGCGCCTGGAGCGCGCGCTCGATCTCGCGCGCGCCGAGCACAAGGAGAGGGCCGCGCGCGACGTGCGGCTGATCATCGCGCAGATGCAGTTCCTGCAGAAGAAGGTGGACGAGGCCCTGACGAGCTACGAGGAGCTCGCGCGAGAGGACCCCAAGGACTACCGGCCCTACTTCTGCCAGGGGGTCATATACAGCTTGTTGGATCGGAACACGGAGGCGAGAGACAAGTTCTCCAAGTACCACGAGCTCTCCCCCAGGAACTTCGACGTCGATGCCTACCTACAAATGCCGCTCTCCAGGATCAAGCTCTTCGGGACCGACGATTCAAACGCATAATCTCGCCGCGGCGGCGGCAGAATGGAATAAACGGCGAGAGGTTGGTTTGCCTCTCAAACTGATGCCTTTTTTCTGTTTTTTCTCCGGCGAAATTTTGGTAGTGTGAGTATACTCCGGTGGATAATACTCTGGAAAGGCCTAAACAGCAAGTTTTCTAGTATCAGTATCGTTTCTTGGTTCTTGCACTGAGAAGAGGTTTCTTCCATGCGTCGAATTCAACTTTTGACGCTAACTTCTCTTGCATTTCACAATAGCTAGCTGTAGTGATAGGTGTTTTCCATGCATTTATCCTCTTCGGGTGATCAAGAAGTTTGAAGCGGCCTTTGATACCACAAGAGCTGTCGCCCGCCCCCCAGACATTGCTCGCTCGATTCGAAAGCATAACGACAGGTCACGTCGCTTAAGAAATTCTCTCTTTTTTTAACACAATATGTTTGACATAACTACAATATCACAGACAAATATTAATATCCGGAAAGTTTTATAATAATGTCCTGATCATTGAATTAGAGAGTGTGTTTTCGTTGTCTAAACTTTGTGGGGTTCGATGCCGTCCCGGAGATTGACTCATACTTTCGGAAACAAAGGAATACCAGCTGTTTACCATTTTAAGAATAAGATAATAAAATTTACCTTGCTAATCCCCCTGCATCTCAAGTTAGCAAAAGATATATATATATATATATATATAGAGAGAGAGAGAGAGAGAGAGAGAGAGAGAGAGACAGAGATGGAGGAGGAGAAGAGGGGGAGTCGCGGCTATTAATACTCTTATGAGTAGATCGCCCTTGTACTTATAAATTATTTTCGATGATAGAGCTTCCGAATTAAATGAATACACACCGTTAAATCTTATCTAGAGCATTCAAATATTGTAGAAGATCAAATTTTATATATTTTTCAATCAACTTATTTACCATACGATCAAAATGTCAGCAAAATGTGAATAATTTTAACTCGGCCGGTATGGAATATGTTGCAGTTTAAGCGGTGTAAAAGAATCGAAATTAGTTGGAATTTGTGATAAAAATTCTATCACTACATAAATAAAGGTCAATAACTTCGATTTGAATTGAAGGATTCGATCATCTATTTTAAAATATCGTTCGATTTTGACCGTTTATTTTATATTCCGCTTGATGAACTTTATTATGATTTCGAAATTACGAAATTTATTTTCTAAAATTTAAATACTTTAGATTATATTTAATGGAATGGATGCGTCGATTCGAGAATCTCAATCATTGAAAACCATTATGAGATATGAAGTACTCTATACTCATAAGAGTATAGTAGCCCTAGGCGCTATATATAGAGATGAGAGCAGGGCTGCTGTGCTCTCAGGAGCACGGAGGCCTCCGTGCTCCTGACCTTTTCGATGATGGAATTTTTGAATCGACGATCGGTTGGTTAGACTTGATCTAGCGTATTTGAAGTTTCTAGAAAATAATTTTTGGCGATTTTTTATATTATTTACCTAGTGATCGAAAAGATTCAAATCAATAATTTTTAATGGTTGATATCTATCGTTTTCAAATTTAACCGGTAAAGAATATTCAAATCAGATAAATTTTTGATACAAAATTCTTTATATTATTTACAACAAGATCAATATTTCTGATCTGAATTTTAGTACTATATCACTACTTTTTATAAAATTTTTATATCAGCCGTTTAAAAATATTGATTTTGAATCCTTTCGATTGCCAAGTAAATGATATCAGAAAAATCGTTAAAATTATTTTCAGAAATAATTTTTATAAATTTTATAAAATTTGTCTAAAATGATATCACCACTTTTTATAGAATTTTTATTTTTATATTATTATAATCTAGTATTGTTCTTTAGAATGACAAAGGTCTTCATCTCCTAAGTCTTTTAGACAATAAGAATTTCGAAATCGATGATTGAAACAGTTAAAGCAGCTATATATTTACAAAATGTTTTTTTCTTTTTGGTTACCACAAAGCAGCTATATATTTACATTTCAAACGCAAAAAAAAAGCATACAGCAGTATAAGAAGTACAATTAGAGAAAACTTGTTATGGACAATTATCAAACCAAGAACGCAGCAATTCTTTTGTTCTCTAGTCGCAAAAGACGACTAATGTTTCTTCCCTTGTTCTTTCCCTTCCTTTGGCCTTCTTCCTCCTTTTTTGCTCTCCTTTCAGTGTGCTGCTCTTTCTTTGTTCAGTAGTAGAACAAACAGTAACCGCTCAACTTCAGCTTCCTTGTCATCTGGAGCTGACTCGCCTTCCGGGGTATTATCACAGCTGTGTACAGTGCTCTCGAAAGCCTCTTGCTGATGGCTTTTTTCACGGTCAGGGAATTCATTACCTGCTGCAATTTGCCGTCGCAATGCCTGCACCCTCGCATTTAAGTCTTACCTTCATTTCTAGCAAAGATAAAATTTAGAAAAGATGTGTTTAGTCGGAAGTTTATTCAAGTATTATTTTGTATGTAATCTACAGTGTTTTGAATTCTCTAGGTGAATAGAGTTCTACCTATCAGGGCACGACCACAAATTCGCTCCCATGGTGTGAACCCAAACGCACACAAAAGAAACAGAGTAAATCTTTGTCTGATTCATAAACAAGGCCATTCTGACTCACAAACGAACCAGGGAATAGAGTGAGGAGATCAGAGCAGCAGATAACTAACTGGATACTGCACAAAAAAAGGGGTGCGGCTGCAAAATAGCCCTCCACATTACATTAACAAATTGGTAAAGGATATTTCTACTTCTGTTGCTTATGTTACTGGAAAAATGAACATGGTGGAAGCAATTACCTCCCAGTGGACTGTCTGAATTCATCAAGCATCATCAGTTTCCCTGAACCAAGTGTCTCCCAAAGTCTTCTTGAGTTCTTTCTTCCTTTAACTGGGATATTACAGTCTCTAGAAATTTGACAGTATCCACTGCACTCTGCTTGAACCAAAGCTTAATAACATCAGAAAACATGTAAAACTGAAGAATTTTTGTCCAATGATTATAACATCTAACAAATATAAGACAACAAGCTAATCAAAACCTGATGCAGCAGGTATAAACTCGGAAAACTTTTGAACTATTTACCTCCTCAACATTTCCACGTTGGTGTCCTTCAGACTTCTCTAGACTAGTTTGTTGATTTCCAGATTTATTTCTCTCAATCCCAGTACTTGGCGAACAGCTGGAGCTGGAGCTCATGTTTGATGAATCTTGTGAAGACTCTTTATCCTTAACATTTCCCAAAATCTTCAGGAATAGCATTGCACAAACACGGTCGGGATCCCTGATTTGCTCAGGGCTGATGAAAACAGCATTCAACTTTGACAGTGTTGAACTCCTTCCAGTAGAAGATATTACCACTAAAGGATTTCCAATTGTTTCAAGTGCATCAGCAAATGCACTTAAAAACCGAGAATAATTTTGCGTCCTGGAATATATAACATGCCGAAGCTTCTCAGAGAAAGCCCTAGGCAGATCTCCAAGTAAATTGTTATATAAAAGAAGAGTTGCGAATTCATGAGTATCAATCCCAGTATTGAGATATGTGAGATAGAGTATTGTAACAAGCTGAAGTATCATCGGTCGATAGGACCCTGAAGGCAAAGAAGACTTTTGTATCCACTGGCGGATTTCATGCGTGCTACTTAGAAGGCTTTTAGTAATCATAGCAGTGAATGCCAGCGGTATATTAACAGGAGTATCTAACTGCATATTGGGGACAGGGATCAAACAGGAATCAATATAACCTCTACAACCATGGCATCTCAGCATTCCAATCAGTAAAGATTTAGTGCAGAAGACTTCCCATCTGGATTCTTGGCATGATAAGGCCAAGAACATAAGGCATTCGAGAAGATACATAAAGCAGTGTGGAGCGATGTAATCCAATTCGTGTATCCAATCTGCCTTGAATGCTGCCTCAAGTGCTTTTTTAAACGAAGAGATCAATAATATTTTTGAAGATCCGTGATCTAAAAATATCTTGAGTTGTTCGAGAAATTCTCTCCACTCTGACATTTTGTTCAGACATCCCTTGATTATGTTAAAGGAATCATCAGTTAATCGCCCTGTCAGGAGGATCAGCATCACCACTCTCCCTATCTGCCCGTGGGTCAAATTGCCATTTACCGGTTTCAGGTTTTGATCGAGCAAATCATCAAGCAAATTTTCAGCAGTCCTGTACTCATGAATGTGTAACATGTCCTCTGTTGTTCGATCTTTCCAATCATATGGGAAGACTATGTTCCAGAAAGATTCTAGAGACAAGTGAAAGAACCTGCATACCTTTTCGGCTAATTTTGACGGACTGGATTCGAACCCCTTAAGAAACTTTGCAACTTCATATATACATAAGACCACTTTCCCTCTGGAGAATTGCGATATTAAATTCCTCGGAGGAAAACAGATCATGGATTCCAATTTCTCCAGTACCGTCATACCAACAGAACATAATTCTATAGTCCAGTAATTTCGAGCAGATGATGCATAATGATGGGCATTCATCACAACATGATTTCTGTCTTTGTACAGAGAAACTTTACCAGTATTCTGAACCCAACTTGCATCCTTGTTCAGCACAACATAGAAGATATCATTATCATCCTTTCTGACTCCCAAGTATTCAAGACACAACTCTTCGTACATTATGAACTCCTTTTTGTCGAGCGATTCAGTTTTGTCTAGATGATTTAATACTTCCAATACAATTGCTTTCCACAGGTTCCAGATATGCACCAATGTTTCAGCAGAGAAACGATTCTGAGACATCATCTCATTTGCATGCTTTTCTACGTCCAAAACTACTTCTGAATCAAAAAAATACTTAGAGGTTTCTGAACGGAGAAGGACATCAAGTATAGCACGAGCAGTAAAAAATTCGAGTCGGATATTTTGACATTTCTGGGCTTCAATCAAATGTTTCGACATGTTCAACAAAGTTTTGGGCATGTCGCCTAACACTTCTACTTCAGAACAAACAGAACTGTAGAAGGAATCTGACACTTTTCGTGCAAAAGTTTTGGCTCTGTTAAGTAGTTCCTCCTTTCCAGTGAACTTTTTTAGAGGCCACCCATCACTTCCAGAAATCCATAGTGAGTTTATAACGACGTGAAAAAGAATTAGTCGTACAGCCTTCTCAAAAAGACCAGCTTTCTCGAGCATCTCTGCCTCTTGTAGGATATCTCCTTTCCTTCTGCAAATCTTTGCAGCTTCTAAGAAGTTCCCCATTTCAATCTCCACTTTAAGCAACTCTTCAAGAAGATTTTTAGAAGTCAAAAAAGACCGAATTCGATCCATAGATTGGAAAGCCTTAACGGAAACCATCATACGTTCTTTTTCTCCACGCTCGTAGTAGTGGATAGCACAGTTCTCCAAATACGTGAATCGAACTTCATCGAAGTCTTTGTAATTCTGTTTATCGACAAATGATTCCTCCTTCCATCTTTCTAAATACTGTAATCCAGAGTCAAATAGTTGTCCTTTGGAGCAAATCGAGATACACTTCAAGAAGCACTTTGCTTGAGAGTACAGATCAGCGGCAAGGGACCAGCATTCTGCTTTAGCAAAGCAATCCCCAGCATCTTCAAGCCTAGATTTGCCACACTTCTCCATATAAATGGTACCTGAGTTTAAGTGAAGAGTCTGGATATTAGACGTGTTAAGTAACAAGTAGTATTTTCGACCATTTATTTGAGTTAACAAAAATGTCAAAAATAGATCATTTCAGTAGTCCATTATGACACATTTCCTATTGGGTGCATGAACTACATAGTGCAGGTCTGTATGTTTCTACCTTGAAAAAAGTCATTCCTCAATGAGAAAGGTAGAATACATAGCTTCCACAGTAGAGGATCGCCTCCACAAGCTTTTAACTATTGTCTGTGTATAATATAATTTCTCAAAAAGCACAAACAGTGTAGCATAGAGGGTAGTGAATTTGTTCATTTCAAGATATGGAGGCCAACTACCTATTGAATATTAATGCCCTGAAAAGCTTACATAGTACATATGTTAAAAAATAGGGTAAAACTGTATGAAACTTAAACTATGCATCATTTGGATCTAGCTACCCAACCTGTCAAAAATTTGATTTTACTATCCAACCTTTCAATTTATTTGATTTAAGTTGATCAACGATATTTTGACTTCAAAATTTAAATGCATTGTTTATCTTTGCATATTTTGTGATGCAAACCGAGAGGTTGCCAAAATTGAATTTTCAAGTTTGCTTTTGTTTAAAGGTAAAACTAGGTTCAATTTATCAATTCCGATGAACTTTAAGCAAGAAAGCAAAAATTTCAGCAAAACAAAAATTAAAATCGAATTGAAGTAATACTAAGATGATGATAAACCTTCAATATATGAGATAATAACAACCAACTGAAAATACATATAATAGTTTCAAAAGGTAAATTCGGCTTTATCGGACTTAAGACTTTAGGTTTGGTTGTTTGGCAAATATGGTTAATAATAGTGGAAGGCTAGATTAAAGGGGGATAATAGGAGGTCAGGAGATAAGAGATACAAAAAGTGCACCGTTCACACGATTGCGAAGGATCCACGATCGACGAGGAGGGCGGTACACCACGGGTAGAACTTCGGCAACGGGGAAGAAGAAAATGAGGTAGTGACTCGGAAGAAGAGGAGGGGTAGAAGTAGAAGCCGATCTTGTCACGAGGAAGAAGCGACAACGATCAAGTTGAGGAAGAAGACGATCTCGGCGCGAGGAAGAAGCGTCGATGATCTCACCGGGAAGTAGAACGCCAAGGATAAAGATTGAGAGTAGAATTTTCTATTCATCCAAAAATATCTCCCTTAAGGTCTCAAGAACCATGTATTTATAGTGTTGAGAACCCTCCTATAATAAATTATTGTCTTTTCGTTTTCAAAACAACACGGTCACCCAAGAGTCATGCATTGAAAACGAAGCAATTTTGGGAATTTCAAAGGTCTTTGTTTTTGGGGAATTCCAAAGTTCTTGGGATTGTTTTTTGTTTATGGGAGAAAAGGATTTGGGTTAGCCAAATCAACTAAAACCAAATGATTTAAGTCCGAATCAAACACGGACCTACAAAATAAAAAAAAATTGCATTTGAAAATAAAACGAGATTTATTTGCTGCATCAGTTCCCCTCGAGTTGGGGAAATCTCGACTCCGTCGAGATGGCATCTTGATATCTCTTGTAGAAGTCCTCTCGAAGTTGGCGCAACTCCGCCTCAGAAACCCCACTGCTATCGGACAATGGTCGTCCACGCCAACGCACCAAGTATCGGTGATGAGTACCACGTCGCGTCACTGACTCGCGCACATCCAAAATATCCTCCACACCATCTGATGGAGTTTTAATGTCGGAGCGAGATGTCAAGCCATCAATATCGACAGTAGAGAGGGCTTCTCCATGGTACTCGTATAGCTCGCTGACATTGAAGATCGGGGACGTCGATACTTCCGGAGGTAGATCAATTAGATAAGCATTTTCCCCTAACTTCTTCGGAATTTTGAATGGTCCGTACTTTTTCCTGTTCAACTTGCTATAGCCTCCAGCTGGGAACCTTTCTTTCCTAAAATAGATCAAGACATTATCTCCTTCATTAAAAGTCATACCTCGGCGATGTTTATCCGCTGACTCCTTGTACTTGACAGTGGAATCCCGCAACCTCTAATGAACTTGTTGTTGCACCTCTTGAATTTGTTTTAGGTAATAGTCGGCATCTGCACTAACTCTACCAGGGTAAGGTAATGGTGCTCGGTCAAGAAAGTGGGCTATAGGACGGCCATATAAAGCTTCAAAATGAGATTTTCCAATGGTTCGGTTTATGGAACTATTATAAGCAAATTCAGCTTGAGGTAAAATTAAATCCCATTGTGTTGGTTTTTCTCCAGCTAAACATCTTAAGAGATTACCCAAAGATCGATTTACTATTTCCGTCTGCCCGTCAGTTTGTGGATGGTATGGGCTGCTGAAATTCAGTTTGCTTCCTGCCTTTGACATTAAAGTTCTCCAAAAATGACTAACAAATTTTGTATCTCGATCAGAGGTAATTGATTTAGGAATGCCATGTAAACGTACAATTTCATTGAAAAATAATTTTGCAATATATGATGCATCAGAAGTTTTCTTGCAAGGAATGAGTCATTTTCGTAAAACGATCAACAACAACAAAAACTGAATCAACTTGGCGTACAGTCTTGGGTAGGCTTAGGACAAAGTCCATGCTAATATCCTCCCAGGGCACAGTGGGAATGGGCAAAGGAGTATACAAGTCAGTATTTTGAGTTTGTCCTTTAAATGATTGACAAGTCTTACACCGCTGAACAAACCTTTCAGCGTCCTTACTCATGTTAGGCCAATAATACCTCTTTTGAACTAATCCCAAAGTTGTCTTTCCCGAAATGTCCCCTTAGCTCGCTACTATGCAAGTTCTGAATCAAGGACTCTCTTAACGATCCCTGGGGAATGCACAACTTGGACTTTCTAAAAAGATACCCGCCGTCCAAACAGTAATCAGAAGGTGAATCATTGTCAGGAGATAGGCACTTTTTTAGGATAGGACCGAAGTTAGGGTCATTTTGATATCGGTCCTTAACTATCTCAAATCCTACTATCTGTAAGGAAGAAGTGATAAGCAAATGGTTTCGACGACTGAGTGCATTAGCGACTCGATTAGCAATGCAGTGTTGGATGTCTCTCATAGGTGGAAGGCCATCAGGGAGTTCCTCAGGCATGATATCAGAAAATTCATTAAGCAATCGTTGAACAGCTCGAGGAACTTCAGTGTTTTTCGATTTTTCTTTTGCCGAAAGAATATATACCACTGGAGACTTTGCTAGATCTTTAGAGAATTGACTTTTGTTCAAAACTATCATTTTCTGCTCATTATTGGAGGGTTGCTTTTGGGACTCAATCGGCTTAGACTTTGGTTTGGAAAAGTAATTTAGGAGAACCAATCTAACTTTCTTGTTGTCCTTTGTGACAATGTAAGTGTTCTTCCTACCATCATATATAGTGCTACGATTAAATTGCCAAGGTCTACCTAACAATAGGTGACTCACATCCATGGGAACAACATCACACCAAACTTTATCAGCATAAGTTTTCCCAATAGAAAATTCAACAAGATATCTTTTAGTTACAAAAAATTCATCCCTATACTTAAACCAAGCTATTTTGTAAATTTGAGCAAGTTTTTCAGTTTTCAGTTTAAGCTTATCAACAATTTCCCTAGAGACAAAGTTTTCAGTACTTCCACTATCAATGACCAGAGAGCAAAACTTGCCTCCCGCGCTACAAATGGTTCTGAAAAGGCTACGACGCTTCCAATCATCTTGGGTGGACTTAGAGGCTGATAGGACTCGATGGATCATGAGATTTGTTTCAGTAGCATCAGGAGATTCTTCGGAAATCTCATCAACATCTTCTTGTTCTAAAGTTTCTTCCCCATTTTCATTCTCTTCATGACTTTCTATTAGATTGGCTCTAGAATCAAATTTTCTCAGAGGGCAATCAGAGGATTTATGTCCAGGTTTGTTACATTTATAACAAATGATGCCAGATTCAACGGGTTTTGCACCTAAAATTCCTTTGCCCTTAAGGTCTTGAACAAGTCTTGAAGAGATTTGACTATCGTTCTTTAAGATAGGCTTAGTTCCTATGGTGTTCTTTACGCTCGCACTTCCCTGACGAAAGGTTTGTCTTTTAAGTTTATTTTCNTCAGCCTTAAGTGCATGACTGTAAGCCATGTCGACCATATAGAAAGTTAAAAGGGCTAACTCATCTTGGATTTTAGTTCGAAGACCGGCTAGATAGCGAGCTATTAGCTGTTCTTCGTCCTCTTTAAGTTCATTACGAGCTTGAAGGGTGTAAAATTCTTCAGTATATTCTTGTGCCGATTTAGACCCTTGTTTAAGATTGTGTAATTTTTTGAAAAATAGTTTGACGATAATCAATCGGTAAGAATTTTTCTTTAAGTTTTTCTTTCATTCTTTCCCACGAGGCAATCTTTTCCTTACCCTTTCTAATCCTATCGTTTTGAACTTGTTTCCACCACACTAAGGCATGTCCTTTCAATTTAAGGGAGACAAATTTAACTTTTTTGTCATCAGGTAATTCTTTCCATTCAAAAAATTGTTCTATTTTGTCTAGCCAATCCACAAAATCTTCAGGTTGTAATTTACCCTCGAACTCACTCACGTTCATTTTAATGCCCTGATTCCATCGATGTATATTTCCTTGAGTTTGAAAAAGAGGATTTCTTCTAGCAGGTAAAGTACGATTGTCAAAAACAGGGTCACTTTCCGAATCTTCTCCAACTGCAGTTTGTTGTTGCATAGTTAATCTTTCCAATAGTTGTTGAATGTTATTCATTTGATTTTGCATGCTTTTCATGGAATCTTGTTGTTTCTCATATGCTTCTCTCCAATCACGAGGATTTTCACGACTGTCTGCCATACCAAATGCTTATAAGTTGATCAAAAAGTGATGCTTTTTTTTTTTTGAAATATTTTGGCCCAAAGTTGAATACCAAGAAAAAGTTGTTTTGATCAAAACAAACGCTCCCACGAAAAGAACTTTCTCTGATACCAATTGATACAAACCGAGAGGTTGCCAAAATTGAATTTTCAAGTTTACTTTTGTTTAAAGGTAAAACTAGGTTCAATTTATCAATTCCGATGAACTTTAAACAAGAAAGCAAAAATTTTAGCAAAACAAAAATTAAAATCGAATTGAAGTAATACTAAGATGATGGTAAACCTTCAATATATGAGAAAATAACAACCAACTGAAAATACATATAATAGTTCCAAAAGGTAAATTCGGCTTTATCGGACTTAAGGCTTTAGGTTTGGTTGTTTGGCAAATATGATTGATAATGGTGAAAGGCTAGATTAAAAGGGGATAATAGGATGTCAGGAGATGAGAGATACAAAAAGTGCACCGTTCACACGATTGCGGGGGATCCATGATCGACGAGGAGGGCAGTACATCACGGGTAGAACTTCGGCAACGGAAAAGAAAAAGATGAGGTAGTGACTCGAAAGAAGATGAGGGGTAGAAGTAGAAGCCGATCTTGTCACGAGGAAGAAGCGACAACGATCAAGTTGAGGAAGAAGACGATCTCGGCGCGAGGAAGAAGCGTCGATGATCTCACCGAGAAGTAGAACACCGAGGATAAAGATTGAGAGTAGAATTTTCTATTCATCCAAAAATATCTCCCTTAAGGTCTCAAGAACCATATATTTATAGTGTTGAGAGCCCTCCTATAATAAATTATTGTCTTTTCGTTTTCAACACAACACGGTCACCCAAGAGTCATGCATTGAAAACGAAGCAATTTTCAAAATTTCAAAGGTCTTTGTCGTTGACTTACTCAAATCAAACAAATTGAAAGGATGGTACAATTAAAATTTTGAAAGATTGGATAGCTAACTCCAAATGATAAGTTCCAAATATTTTTACCAAAAAATAATGAGACAATGTATTACCTGCTTTCATGTAATCCTTCAATTTGATATAACATGTAGCAGCTTTTTCCGGTTTGCCGATGATTTCATAGAGTTCAGCAGCTTTAAGTAGTGCAGCCTCACCCATTTCTTGATTCGTAGAAATAACCTGCTCAGCCGTTAGTACGAGGCCTGCTGCCCGTGCCCACTTTTCTCTGAATTCGTCACCAGCCTTTTCAAAGCACATAGTGGCCATCTCAAAATGCCCCTCATTGAATAACTGTAGAAGAAACAAAATCACAATTCCAGCATCAAATTCCTCCATATACCATGGAACTTGACGCAAAAAGAAGGGTGGTGGGGGAAAGAAATGGAGCGGCTTTAAATGTAATCATCACAATAATACAGACCTTGATACCACGTAACTTCCAATCCTCAGCACTGCTTGCCGTTTGCATTGCCTGGACAAGAGCTGAATCCAAGTGCCTTACTTGAACCAGACATAACTTTTTCCAGTAATCAAAAATGGGTTTACAGTATTCATCGCTATTCTCACAAATCCAAAGTCTTTGTCGTGTCCGGGTAATAGCGACATATAGTTGCTTCAGCTCTGAGCAAAGAAGATTGTGCTTTGCTTCATCAAATGAAGGAAATGACCTTGTCCTACAGGGTTCAAGTATATTGCGGGTATTCATATACTCATATACAACTCTCCACTTATTTTTCAATGGCGATGCACCAAAAAAATTATAAAGCAGAACGTCCTGCATAACAAAATTTAAAAAAAGAGGAAAACTTAAAGGTTGGTGAAAAGACTAGCCACCTGTTACATAGGGTTATATATATATATATATATATATATATATATATATATATATATATATATTCTTTTGCATAGCTTTTCTTCTTTCTTTCCCTCTTTTCTTGTAGGAACAGTTCCTACATGAAAAATGTCACTGCATGAAAATGGCAGAGAAGGGGATTAAACACTTACAGACGAGACATTGTTTTCAAAACCTTGTTAGTGCTAATCACAATATTTCAAGTTTTCTGCAATTTGGCATAAACTTATCCATGCTGATCTTTACTTGCCAAGATCCTTTCCTATGCCCTCGGCTGTATACAGTTGAGTTTGTTAGAGAAATACAAGAGATATGTTTGAAGTTACCTGAAATTCAAGGCCTTTGCACTCAACTATGGTTAAAACAAGAGCTTGTTCACCAACAAATTCCAAAATTTGCCTTTTGGCGCAATCATCACGCACGAGGATGACTTGTTCAGCTCCAAATCCACTCGAACTACCTGTTGTGTTTCTGCTCTCTCCAAAGATTGTTACGATAGCATTCTCATCATTACTTGATTCAAGCAGAACAGGAGCTTCTCCATATATCAAGCTAGTCTCTGGAGACAATTTGTCAACACATACAGGGAAAAAATAGTACAGAAGGTCCATGATACTCTGTGCCAGTTTCAGAACACCAAAATGCGTACGAAAATTCTGATTTAATTGGAACATATCAGCCATCGTGAATTCCTTTTTCTTGCTGTCCTGATTAAGAATTTCCGATCTCGAAAGGAATTCTGTATAGAAAAGAGAGCGAATATCTTCAAACCTGAAGTCGATACCCCTCGCAATCGTTTGAGCTGTGTCTCCAGCAAAAGTGAACCCTTCCTCAAAATTCATGCAGACATATCGGAGAAGGGCTAACTGTCTCATCGTAAGGTCCTGAACCTCATCAATGTAGACAAAATCTAATTTGTCACCTGTAAAACCATCACAGCTAAGTTGTTTGTGAAGGTGATTGACAACATCAGACAGATCGAACTCTCCAGCCATTCGTTTCTTGTTCTCGTAATCGATGAAAATGTCATATATTATCTCTCTGGTTTTGCTTCCCAATGTTGAGAACCGTTTATTAGATAGCATGATATACTCTTCTCTTTCAAGTTTAGCTTCTTGAAACTTGCCAGCTTCACTGCCACCCTTTATGTGNAATACCTGGTATTCGTCCCCATTGAGCTCTTTTACCTGTTATTCACAGAGGACTTAGAATTTTCATCCCTAATCCCTCCAATCTTTCCAATTTGCATTAAGATCCACCTCTCCAAGAATTGCAAGGTGCTGATTCTGTAGTTCTTCAGCGACGACCTCCAGTGTTTTGGCTCGTGCGCGACGTAGGAAGGTCGGATTTCGACGAAACTTGGTTTACTGGATTCTAGACTTCCAGAGGAATCCACGAAGTCCTGAATTGCAGATTTTGGTTGAGGTTAGCTTGGTCGAACTGAGATTTTCCTCTGCTGCTGTTGCTTTGGACAGAATTTGCCAATTTTTGAGTTTTCTTGGGGTGAACTTGGGAAGCAGGGGCTTTGTGGAGCTGAGTCACTTTCCCTATCAACCAGTACTGGATTTGGAACCCTCTCCACCTGAATTGGAGATCATTAGGTGAGTTTTGACATTGGAATTGGATAAATCCAAGCTTAAGGCTGAAATTGATGATTTTTATTGGATTTTTGGGTGAATTGTAAATTCAGATCTTGAGGGGCTTTGTTGCTGGTTTGGAGGTGTTTCCAGCAGTGTTGCTTAAGATCCGAGACTCTCTTGCTGCCAGGAATTGCACTAGAGGTGGGTGTATCATCGGTTTCGCTCCTAAGTGCATGTTTAGTCGACGTGTATAGTTCGATTTTGTATATCATGCTTTAATTCATCGATTAGCATTTTGGACGTAATATGAATATAAAAGCATGCTGAAATGAATGATTATATTATACATGTTGGACTTGAATTTTGACTTAGGAGAAAACCTGCGTTTTGACCCGTCATATGCTTAAACTACCAGATTTAGCTCTAGGAGCCGTGTTTCGATTGTATCGTTGCCGTATCAGTGCGATGGATACCTGGGGTAGTTTAGAAGGCATTTACGCTCGTGCTGGGATGCCGAGCTTATTTCTCAGCAGAGTATAGGCTGTTTCGGGTTGTTGGGTGCCGTTCGGGATAGCGGTGGACCCAGATTCTTGTTTTGGTCACAGATTGTGCCGAGGGCACGTGGGTTTGGTTTGTAGACCTGTTTTGACCTTGTTCACTTGACTTTGGCTAGTTGGAGCCTGATTGAGCTCGACAGAGATACGCTGCATACTCGGTTGGGTAGCGCCCACGAGTGCCACTCCGGAGTCAGGCTTTGTGCTTTCGCGTTGGTGTCGCTCATGCCAGTTGGACTTGCTCTCCACGGACCAGTTAGTGTTGATAGAGCCCGATAGTCGCAACGGGGCAGGGACGGGTGTATTCACAGTCCCGGGGACGGGTATGCTTACAGTCCCGATTGGATTGGGTCAGGTTGGACATTTTCTACAGTTGGTTAGTGTAGAGCATGATAGTGTAGTGTTTGATAGCGGTAGACTTTATTCCTACATTTTACAACTATTCTTGCTCCCTTCTGTAGACTTAGTGGGTGGACCGATGTTGTTTTGGGCGGTACCCACTGAGGACTACTTATTTTTACAGTAGTTCTCACGCCCAGTTGTTTCCTATGTTTTTGCAGAGCCACAGGTTCTGGCTGCTGCGCCTTCCGCGGATCAGGATCGAGGCAAGGGCGTTGCGAGCTAGAGCCCTACCCGACTGACAGAGCTAGAGGCACCCTACTGCAGGTAGTTGTTTTGATGGAGTTCATGTACATACCTATCTTTAACTCGTCAGTGCGAGTAGTTTTGTATTTTGGATTTGGACTATGTATATGAAACCCAGTTTGTTTAGCTTCTGTTTTCTCTAGCAGCTCTCTACTACTGTTCGTAGTAGTGTTTGATTTATAGGTACAGCTATCGCTTCGTATACAGGAAAAATTACTTTGTATACGGCGGATTTGTCGACGCGCCCGGGGAAAGTGTAATCCGGGGCGTGACATTCTTGGAGCTGCTATTCGGCTCCAAACTAATCCGCCAGAAGGAAAGACGGTTGATGGCAATGGAGGAGTATCACCACTTTTACAGTTAGTTTATTTACTAGTTAGGATTACTAATAATACAGTTATTATTATGGGTATTAATTCTCGTGTTATAGGAGTTGATTAATTTGCACTACTACTCGGATTCGGATCAGGGATATGATATTGTTAACGGACATTTTTCTTTTTATATTTTCAAACCGTGATTACATCACGGCCGTTAGTAATAATAATTTAGTAATCCTAATCGGAGTAAGAGATCTAAACACACTAAAACTAGGATTATTTATGCTAGTTATATTTATAGAAAGAGAAAACTACGTGTTTATATAATGCTTGTTGTTAAGGTTATTTATTTACTTGTTTCCTTCAATTTCTTGAAATTACATGTTGTTTGTTACTAAGATACTATACGGAAAATATTTCAAGAATTGAATTCTTTGGGAGGGGGTGCGTGTGTATATATATAGAATGATCTGCTCATGTTTGCTGGTATGAGGTTATTAATGTTAACAATTTCTTGATGATAAGAGAGAAATCAATCTGTGCCTGCTACTTAATAAAGCAATATTTTGCGAAGTGAATTAGCTAGATCTTTCTAATGTTACTTGATATTACAGAATTTTTATATATTGTCCAAATAATAAGAGTTGATTTGCTCTTGAAGATTTAAAAAAAAAAAAAACTCAAATACTCAAGTAGCTTTTTAATCTCGATTTCAATAGATTTCACTTGTATTAAACTGTGTTTAATTAAAATTGAAACTCCAAGGGTGATTAAAATCGAGGTCTAAACTTCGGAACTAAATTATTGAACTAAAACTTCGAAGGGCCAAAATTTAAAGGACTCATTAGTCTCAAGCTGTAATTCCAATGACGAAGTTCAATTAGTCCTGTAAAACTTCAACGTCTAAATTTGCAATAAACCTTTAGCTTTATGACTGCTTAATTCTTATGCAGGCATGGTTCTTATGCATCTATGACAGTCTGCTAGTTCAAATATCAATTTGAAAAACTATATTTACAAGTTACAGTATGTATTAATATGGCCATTTTAATTTAACTATGTTTAAAAGTCTGATTGATACTTAGGGATTTGAATCGGATCAGTTACCGCAAATTTGAACTTAAGTTAAAATCTCTAATAGAAATGGGTTCGACAATCAGATTTTCGGTAAGTTTCTAATTAAGAGTAATGCTCTTATACACTAATTAATTTTGACATATAAATTTTCGTGATGGACGGTTGTGATGAATTTCTTGAACTTGGGTGAGCGGCTATTGCTTCAGGTACTGGTCATTGGGTATGGAAGGTAGAGACTCTTTTTCATTATGTCAACAAGTTGGCAATGAGATTTTTAATTCAATATCCTTTTTTTTTTTTTTTTGATTAAACATGGATATACCCTATTTGGAAATAAGGAATAGAAACATTCGATAGCATCCGATCAATGGAGCAACAAAACAAAACTCCGTCTATGAAACTATGAAGAATAAGGTATGAAAAGACCCAGCAAGAGGTAGAGGTGGAGCAGTCATTTGCAAGATTAGCTTCCCAGCGCCATTTCCCATTGGCTAATCGTCCCACGAATTGTAATACACAGAACTTTGGCAAATTACGAAGTTCGAGTGTTGGAATAGTAATTGAAACTCTTCTACAACTTTTGAGGGATTGACGAGAGGTTTCCGCAAGTTACTGGAGTAAACAGATAGTTGGAAGTGGAAAAGTGCATTCCAATGTCGTTTTCGGAATCGGGTTGATTATGGAGTTTGAGGAGTGGAATGGGTAGATATACCGAAAATTCTGGGTTACAATGCTGAAAGTAAAATTAATCTATGAAATACCTCAATTCCGATTCGAAGATCGTGATAAAATAGGATCAAACCAAACCACTCGCTCCACGGATCAAATGCAAGATCACAAGATGGAAATTGCACTAGTTTCCACAACCCAAATGTCAAATCCTCCAAAACGAGAGTAAACTTTAGGAATTCAGTGATTGGGAGAAAATCTCATTGAGAGAAGAAGAAGCAGAAATGTAAGTGTTTTTTTTTTTTTTTTTTTTTTTTTTTTTTTTTTTTTTTTTTTTTTTTTTTTTACGTTCCATCCCTCCTTTCTCTCTGCACGTTTGTAACTGCTCGTACTGGGTGGTTTTCCAAGCAACTAAGGAAACCACCTCTTAATGGGTCGGATCGGATTTGCCCATCATGGGTGACCCGAAACCCGATTAAAAAACCAACATCTCCCACTCGCACGCGATGGGCAAACAATTCCCATTATCTTGGTGATTTTCATACTGACAAATGGGTCGTGTGACCCGCGAGCCAACTCATAAGTCTATCTATGCACCTGTTAGGGATACATAATAGCTGTGAAAACCAAAGACGATATTTTATTCTTACCTATATCATGACTCGCTATGCCCTAAACAAAATTAGTTATGTCAAATTAAGTATACCTAATCCCTCAAAATGGCTACACTTAATCTTTCTTTTCTTACTATGTATTCACAATTATGTTCCAACTTTTCTACAAAAGCAACATAACTGGTCGACCGGTGAATACATATGCTTGACATAATCTAAAATGTCTTCCTTTTGTTTTCATACTTATCAGTTTTAGACCAACCGCTTTCCTAGACATGCCCCATAAGGCTAATTATTTCATCACCGCTGGAAACATGCTAAAGTAGCGAACATTGATCTGTCACATCAGAATATAGACATAAGTTACTAAGGGCACTTAAGAGACCATTGTATATTTAAGGTCTCGAGGAACTCACACAATAAGAATGCNTATGCTAGCTGTTATAAAATTTATAAACTGTAAGATAAAAAAGTAATACACTTTACAGAGTCCGGCTACTATACTATCTATAGCACCAAACGCTTGGTGCTATCAAGTTTTTCACCGTTAGGTCTACCCCTTTGACCATTTCCACCGATTAGATCATATTATTCAACTAACCATCTACTCAATCCTAGAGGACCACTATCATTCTAACCGCACATCTCTTTTCATCCAAAGATTGAAAATCTAATAGCACCAATGACTTGGTGCTATTAATAATATAGTAGCCTAGTTCCACTTTACAAACCATAGAGTGGCTATGTCAAAATATAGGTTGAGAAAAATACTAAAATTTACCACATTGTAATTTGTGAAATATATCATGTCATTATTGTTGATTGCAATTTCAGTCATTTGATAAACATAACTAATGAGAGGCTTTAGTCGTCTAATGAGTGAATTTTTTTGGAAAGAGATATACAATTTAGTATTTTCGAGATTTGACCGTGATTATCAATTTTAGTTATCATGCAGGATTCAACCGAAATTATCGAGATTTAGTTTTCAAATAAGTTTCGATCTTTTTAGGAAAGTTGACTTCTGATTCGAATTGTGGAGGCTATCAATACTACGCAGACGACGAAGGACCCCTCTCTTCAACATAAAAACATTTGCCAAATTACTAAAATGATTTTAAAGCAAAAGTAACTTCGGTAGCTTTTAATAGTAGTTTTGGCAATTGCTAATAGTAATAGTTATTGTAAGTTCAGTAACTCTTAGTAGTAGTTTTAGTGGTGTAGATGACATGCCTTGAACTTTAGCATTTTTTTTTTTTTTGAGCGAGATAGGTAGCACAGTACCCGCTTCTTTTATTTAATTTAGAAATAAACTTAGCTAGGAATGTGAATCAACTAGGATTCAAACTTGGGACCTCGGGTACCAACCACCAAGCCCTTTGCCACTTGCTCTAGGGACGATCAGTAACTTTAGCAAATTTGATCAAATGGGGGGAGGGGGGGTTGGTGTTTGGAATTAGTTGCTATTATTGCAAACTTATAAAAGGAGATACTTATTATTTACTCTCATCTAATAGGAGTCGTCTCTCCACTCCATCTCTTACTCTATCCTTTCTCTTTTTCACCCTCCAAAGAAGAACCACCATTGTTGGGGCAGCTTCCAAGCTCAGGTTTAATCTCATCCGAAAATTAGGGATGGTAACGAGCTTCAAGAGGAAGATCTAAGAGGAAGAAAAAAAAATTCTCTGTCAAAAGAGAAAGGTGAGTTGGAATTTTTAGGAATTTTAGTTTTAGGTTATCAAATAGGGATATTTGGATTTCTAATGGTTTTAGAACCATTTTTTGGGTTATTCTTAGTGCTCCAAGAGATCAAGCCCACCCCATTAGTAGAGAGTTCGGCTAAGGTGGGGAATATCACCGAAAATGGGTGATCTCTTTTTCTGTCCACAATTTCTTGTTTATTCAGCATGTGAAAGTAAAATTTAATCTATGAAATAACTCAATTCTGATTCGAAGATCGTGATAAAACAGGATCAAACCAAACCACTCGCTCCAACGGATCAAATGCAAGATCACAATATGGAAATTGCACTAGTTTCCACAACTCAAATGTCAAATCCTCCAAGAAAAGAGTAAACTTTAGGAATATGAGTGATGGGGAGAGAAATCTTCTTTTCTTTTTTTTTTGAAGAAGAAGAATCGGAGAGAGTAAGTAATGTTTTCACCTTTCCTCCCTTGTTCTCTCTGTCATGGTTTGTAACTTGCACGTAGTGCAGAGTGGTTTCCCAACCAACTAAGGAAACCACCACTTAATAGGTCGGGTCAGATTTGCCCATCATGGGCGACCCGAAACTCGATTAAAAAACCAGCATCTCCCACTCGCACATGATGGGCAAACAATTCCTATTATCTTGGTGATTTTCATACTAACAAATGGGTCGTGTGACCCACAAGCCAACTTATAAGCCTATCTATGCACCTGTTAGGGATACATAATAGCTGTGAAAACCAAAGACAATATATATTATTCTTACCCATATCATGACTCGCTATGCCCTAGACAAACTTAGTTATGTTAAATTAAGTGTCCTAATCCCTCAAAATGGCTACACCTAATCTTTCTTTTCTTACTATATATTTATAATTATGTTCAAACTTTTCTACAAAAGCAACATAACTGGTCGACCGGTGAATACATATGATTGACATAATCTAAAATGTCTTCCTTTTGTTCTCATACTTATCAGTTTTAGACCAACCGCTTTCCTAGACATGCCCCATAAGGCTAATTATTTTATCGCCGCTAAAAACATGCTAAAGTAGCAAGAACATTGATCTATCACATCAAAATACAGACATAAGTTATTAAGGGCATTTAAGAGACCATTTTATATTTAAGGTCTCGAGAAACTCACACCATGAGAATGCAGGGATTCTGTTTATTTAATCTCATTTTCCTCATAGTCACTTTTACACACGCGGTATGAAACACGTGTTATGGTGTAATTTCTCCTCTAAGGAGCGTATGTCAAATAAAATCATAAACACCATACAGATTTTGGTTAAACACCTTATTGTATCTAACTTGAGTTCTCTATACAATAATTTTATCGTATTGTGTATCAGAGATCTTACATCTGGTAATTCAGGCTAACATGATTGTGGGATCATCATGTTCAGTCCAAAAATATACAAACAATTTAAATATGGACCTCATCTTGACTTTAGTCAAGGCGACATATATATGTACACTTTTAAACTCTCTTATAACATGTCTCTGGTTTTCTTAAAAGATGAATGTACATTTGTCTCATCTCAGCATGCCCTCTTTGCTTCTGAGGCAGTCGCTCGTGTGAGAAAGCCGACTTCAACTTGGTGACATACCTTTTAAATATCACATAGTTTTTGCTAGTATCAATGTATACTCTTCACATAGAAAATAAAGTGGAGTGCAAACTTCATTAATACAATGTACTAATATAACATTGTATAGTTAATCTTAAAGTACAGTACATCATATTCTACACAATCCTAACGATTCGACATGTGATCTGAACACATCTCTTGTCAAAGGTTTCGTGAATAAATCGGCAACCATCAGATGCGTAGATATATACTGTAGAACCACATACTTTTGTGCCACAATGTCTCTTATAAAATTATTCTTTATATCTATGTGCTTTATTCTTCCATGATATTTCGGATCCTTTACAAAAGCAATTGCAGCTTGATTGTCACACTGAATTTTTACAGAATTAAAGTTATCTTTAGTTATTCCCAAACTTTGTAAAAATCTTCTCAACCAAATTGCCTCTTGTACTGCTGTTGAACAAGCTATAAATTCAGCTTCCATAGTTGATAATGTAGTACAATTTTGTTTCTTGCTATTCCAAGAGATAGCGCCATTGTTAAGTAAGAATACATAACCAGAAGTGGATTTGCGCTCATCCAGATCTCCTACCCAATCTGCATCTCAATATCCTACCAAACGCAAATCTTTTCCTTAATAATACAATGAATAATTTGCAGTTCCTTTAAGATATCTGAGGATCCTTTTAACACATTTCCAGTGTTTCATGCTAGGGTTTGATTGATAACGGCTCATTAAACCCACGGCATAACATATATTTGGCCTCGTACACATGGTGGCATACATTAGACTTCCAACAGCACTAGAGTAAGAAACTTTAGCCATTTCTTTTCTTTCTTCTGCAGTTTTAGGACACATGTCAAGACTTAGGCCTTCACCCTTTGCTATAGGAGTATCAATGGGATTACAATTCTGCATATTAAATTGTTCTAAGATTTTCTTGATATAAGGCTCTTGTGAAAGACCCATAATTTTCTAGAACGATCTCTATAAATTTTCACTCCAAGAATATATGCAGCTTCCCCCATATCCTTCATTTGAAAATTAGAGTGTAACCACTCTTTAGTGATATTCATGAACTCCTTATCATTTCCTGCCAATAGTATATCATCAACGTATAGAGATAAAAATTGTAAATTTACACTCTTCACATTTAATAAATACACAATGATCCTCATTGATCATTTTAAAACTATAAGATGTTACGGCTTTATGGAATCTCAAATATCATTGTCTGGATGATTGTTTTAGGCCGTATAATGATTTTTTTAGTTTACAAACTTTATTTTCTTGGCCATCAACTTCAAAACCCAAAGGTTGATCCATATAAATTTCTTCATCCAACTCACCATTGAGAAGAGCTGTTTTAACATCCATTTGATGTAACTCCAAATCTAAATGAGTTACTATGGCAAGAATTAGACGAATGGAGGTAAAATGTACTATAGGTGAAAAGGTTTCCTTGTAATCAATACCCTCTTGTTGAATATAACCTTTCGCTACTAGGCGAGCCTTATAGCTTTCAATGGATCCATCTGCCTTGCGCTTAATTTTGAGAACCTATTTGTTCCCTATAGTTGTGCGCCCTAGTGGCAGATCAACCAAGTCCCAAACATGGTTGGATTTTATTGACTCCATTTCTTCTTCCATTGCAATTTTTCTTTGTTCTTTTTTCTGGGCAAGATAAAGCCTCTCCTACATTCTTAGGTTCAACTTCATCATGTGAAGCTACCATAAAGGCTTCACCCTCAATCTCAAATCATTGTCGAGGAATGATTTGACGATTGCTTCTTCGCAATTTTGAACCATGTGGATCATATTCACTCCCACTTGGTTCATGTGTGTCATCACCAACGAAGTTTTCAATTTCACATAATTAAAATTCCTTGTCAATTTCACCTTTACTGGGAAATTCGTCCTCTGTGAACGTGGCATCACGTGATTCTATTTCATTTAAACCTCCATCGGAATGTTCACCTAAGAACACATAACCTTTTGATTGTTCTGAGTATCTTATAAAGATACATTTCTTCCCTCTAGGACCTAGTTTTTCATACTTGTGGGAAGAATCATGAACATAGGCTGCCGACCCCCATGGTCGCAAATAAGTTAAATCAGTTTTTCTACCTATCCATAACTCATAGGGAGTAGATGCAACTGATTTAGAAGTTACACAATTTAATATATAAACTGCTGTTAATAAAGCATCTCCCCAAAACGAAATGGAAAGATTTGCTTGTGTCATCATTGATCTAATCATATCTAGTAATGTCCTATTTTTTCTTTTTGCAACACCATTTTGTTGCGAAGTTCTAGGAATAGTCAGTTGCCTTTCAATGCCCTTTTCATTATATAACTAGTATAATTACCTGCGCGATGCGGCAGACAGGTATTATCGAAATATTATATTTTTAATCTAATCCAACTCACCTTAAACAAAAACTATCAAATAATTCCAAAAAATATTGTAAAATAGGTTAAAAATAGATAACAAATAAAAAATAAAAGAGAGAAAAAAAAAAGATAGAGAAATTATTACTTGGTATTGATCTCTAAGAGGGTGAGACTTACTATTATTTTTGCCGCCACCTTGATCTTCACTGCCATTGCCCATGCTTTCTTTCACAGTCGTCGCCGCCGCTTTGGTCTCTACTACTTTCTCATTCACCACCTCCACCACCACTATGACCTGAAGTATCTAAAGAACTCTACAAAAAAAAAGAGGAGATAGGGTTGTGGGAGTTAGAAAAAATAGATGGTAGAGAAGAAGAAAAGACTTGTGGGCTCGAAAGAGGTGAAGCGGTGGACGTTGAGAAGATGAGAAGATACTAAAGTTAGGAGCTGAAAAAAAAAAAAATCCCACACCTCGTACTAAATGAGAATAGAAGAAGACACCAAAATTAGAAGTTAACAAAAAAAATAGAAAAAAGTAAATTGATGCCACATCTTTTGGCAAATGAAAGATGTCATAATTTATTATAAAAAATGAATAGACTTTTATTTTCATGACATGCATAGGAGAGAATGGGGCTTTTGTATGAATTTGTATCGTTTAAGATTATATTAGGATTAGGATAGGTGGATGCATTAATTAAATGTTATATGTAAAGGGAAGATGAAGGGTTGGATTTTTTGTGTGGGTTTCTAAGTTTACGGAACTCATCTTCTTTCTTTTTTAATTACCTTCCGACGTTACAAAAAAGGAATTATGAGATGGAAAGCCGAAGAGACATACGATATGGAAAAGAAATTAATAAGACAGAAATTAATAAGACGGGAAGCCGAAGAGGTAGACGTTATAGGGAAGGAATTAATGAAACGGAAAGTCGAAGAGACAGACGTTCATAAGGTGAAAGCAAACAGTGAACGAAACACTGCCACGTGGCATTTCTTATGGGGATTAATGTATAGGAATAGATTCTTTAAACTATTCAGAGAGATACTCCCTAACCCTATCATTGTTAAAGCTTTAATCCTTCTATCTAGCTGATTCTCTATAAGGTTAACATAATGCTTGAAGCAATCCAATGCTTCTCACTTGTGAGCAATTAGATAGATGTAACCAAAACGGGTGAAATCATCTATAAAAGTAATGAAATATGATGCCCCATGTCTTGCCCTAACATTCATTGGACCACATATATCAGAATGAATTAATTGCAGTGGATATTCGTCTTTTGTTCCTTTGCCAAATGGTTTTCTAGTTATTTTTCTAGCTAGACAGTGTTCACATTTAGGCAAAACAATTACAGTAAGTGAACCTAACAGGCCATGTTTAGCAAGCCTATTCAACCTTTCTTGACCAACATGTCCTAGTCTAGCATGCCAAGAAGCAATTGAAGAAAAACAACTTCCAACATAATTATACACATTATGTTCACAATCCAACACAAAGAAACCATTTAATAAATAGCCAGTACCATAATAAACAGATTCATAAAATATGTCCACACGATTATTGCAGAAATTTAAACCATAACCTAAACCTAAAAGAACAGATACAGAGACCAAGTTTCGTCGAATCTCTGGAGCATATAGGACATCATGAAAGAGCAAAGTTCGACGACCACGCAACACCACCTTGCACGTGCCTATCCTTTTTACGTCAACTTTCGCATTGTTTCCTACATATATCCATTTAGTTCCAGCTTGGACTCGACGATACTCTACAAATGCACCTCGGTCTCCTGCTATATGATATGTGGCTCCTGAGTCTATAATCCACAAAGAATAAGAATCTATGAGCAACACCATACTAGAAACACAAACAGTATTAAGAAAAATAGAATGAAATGCTACCTTTTTCTGCTCGGTACACTCACGAGCAAAGTGACCCAACTTGCCACAATTATAGCACTTCATCTTACTCTTATATTTCTTTTTCTTCCAAAACCGTTTGTCTTTCTAATTTCCTTTGAATTTGTTCTTTTTAGGTCCCTGTCCAGTCTCCACTCCCTTCCTCTTTCTATTTTTAAATTTCTTATACCCAGAGCCTGAAGCTTTGTGTGAACTGGATTCAGTAATATAAGCATGTACGGGATCTCTTGTAGCCCCAAGACGCTCATCTTCCAGTTCCACATAGCGAGCTACATCAGCAAAAGTTTTGATGTTGTCATTGTAAGTTAAATTAACTTTCATGTGCTCCCAACTATCAGGAAGAGAGCGGATTACTGCTTGACCTTGCTGCACATCAGTGAGGGTGTGTCCTGCTGACTTCAATTCCCTTATCATGTTAGACATCTCTCTTAGATGTTGTTTGATGGTATGATTAGGGAGTTTCTTATAAGTATCAAATTTGATGGTCAACTGTTTCAATTTGATTACAGTTGTACTGCCAAATTTTTCATTTAGATGAACCCACATTGCATGAGCAGTAGGAAGTTGCTCGCACTCACTAATGAGATCATCAACCATTGAACTTATCAGAATTCCACGAGCAGAGGAATCCTTTGCTCTCCAAGCACGATAAGCTTCTTAATCTCTTCTATGCTGAGCAGTATTTCCTTCACCAGGGTCGGTCATGGTATAATGAATAGTTTTAATGCTTGTTGTTCCTCAAGAACATATTGAATCTTAGTTTGCCAAATATTGTAATTATCACCATCGAATTTCTCACCCTTATTGAGATCTGCTATGATATTCTTTGATGCCATGGTATTTCAAAGCTACATAGAGACATTGTAAAATTAAATACTAGCACTTACAAAAATTATCTAAAACACATATATAACTTTATACTATATAATGTACTAAGTTAATCATAATATAATATAAGAAATAGAATCGAAAGTTCACTATGTTCCCAATCATCTTCTATATTCAAATATTCATCACAAACTTGGCATTCACCATATAAAGAGATAAGTTCTAGATAACAAAAAAAAAGTTCAAGATTTCTCCAAATCTAAGAACTCCCACTCAACTAAGCATTTATCAAAAAATGAAGTACATTTATCATCATCAATAAAAGAAAGTTGTGTCATGCCATTTATAATTTTAACTATTAAACAAAATGCATATTTTCATTAACACAAGAAAACGCTACACATGCTTCCACTACATAGTGTTGATTATTAAAATACATAACAACAACAACATAAAACAAAAAAATACCCTCCATGGATATAAATACAATTCGAACTAACTTAATTTTCATCGTTAAACACTCTACACCATGGTTCTGGAACAACATCATATGATACTCATTCCACAATGTCAAGTGCTGCCTTTTCTAATAATAGGCCTCCAGCAGATCTGCTAAGAGCAGTGCGCCTACCATTTCGAAGATTAGGAGATAGAGCGAGAATATTTGTCCTTCTTACAGCACTTGTAATGTAATGACGATTATATACATCCCTAAATTTCGATATTAGACCACCATAAGACAGTATGAAATCATATTTATTTTTAAATATATTCCACTAAGTTTTAGCCCAATAATTTGGTATTGAATTTCTAAACGCAAGTGCTCTCTGAAAATCTTGAATGATATAATCGTTATTTTCAACCATATTGAACAAGTCATCTAAAAACGATATATGTTGTTCCATGGAGTGTGACGGATTCATCTTATAAGTTATGATGGGGCACAATAGTCCATCACATCTTCCCCGTAAGACTCTTTTAGTTCGAATAGTACGTGCCATATCTAACAAAAAATTTTTAACATTCATGAACATGTCATATCTAACAAAATTTAACAATCGTTAGCATGTAATATTTTCAATGTAAATATTTTATCTACAATATTACAACATCAATCAATGCATTATGATGTCAATTAAATAAAATAAATTAATTCATAATTTGCTAAAACTATACATGAGTTTAAAATAATTGAACCATTATAAAATAGTCCATTAAAAAAATAAAATAGCAAATTGCTCTATCCAGAAATTGAACCCTTAAACCTCATGAATATGCCATATCTAACCAAATTTAACAATCATCTATTAAACTATATGAATTCACAATGTTGCTTGCCACGTGGCAAGTTTTCTTTCAATCTCGGTAGCCCTTTTTTGAACTCACATTTGTTCTTGACTCTTCTCCTCCTCTCCTCCTCTCCTCTCTATTCAATGACGTGTAATCAATATCCTCTTTAATTTATACGTTACTTATTTTTCTCTTCAATATTGGTTTTTTTTCTCCCTCAAACATTTTTTCAACGCCAAACCCTTCACCTCCCCATCCTTTGAAATTACGAGAATTAATTAATTGAAAATACAATATTTAATTATATGCACCATNTCGATACCAGATCACCATAAGATACTATGAAATCATACTTATTTTTAAATATATTCCACCAAGTTTTAGCCCAATAATCTGGTATTGAATTTCTCAATGCAAGTGCTCTCTGAAAATCTTGAATGATATAATCGTCATTTTCAAGCACATTGAACAAGTCGTCTAAAAATGATATATGTTGTTCCATGGAGTGTGACGGATTCATCTTATAAGTCATGATGGGGCGCAATAATCTATCACCACATCTTCCCCTCAAGACTCTCTTAGTCCGAATAGTACGTGCCATATCTAACAAAAAAAATTTAACATTTATGAACATGCCATATCTAACAAAATTTAACAATTATTAGCATGTTAAATTTTCAATATAAATATTTTATCTACAATATTATGGCATCAATCAATACATTATGATGTTAATTAAATAAAATAAAATAATTCATAATTTGCTAAAACTATACATGAGTTTAAAATAATTGAACCATTATAAAATACTCCATTAAAAAAATAAAATAGCAAATTGCTCTATCCAGGAATTGAACCCTGAACCTCATTCATACCAAAAACTTAACCTTGTTGCCAACAACCAACAAGTCAAGTGTCAAAATATTAAATATGTACCAACTTTTATATATATATACAGTTTCGGCCGAACCATATTATTACAATCCAATAACCTGTTTATATTGGATTGGATCTGGAAAAAAAAATCCATTAATAGAATATTACGAACCCATTAAGTCCGTGTTCAATTCATCGTACTTTCTTTTCCCGAAATGAGAAAAAAATTGAGCAATCTACATATTATTAATTCTCATTATAAGATTGACAATACAAGTCAAAGAATTTAAAAATAAATTCTTACTTTAGAGTAAATCATGTATTCAATCTCAAGAGAAGTAATTTCATACAAATTTCATGTATAAGAAAAAAATCATTCATAACAAGTTCCATCGTGGAAATAATTAAGAGTCAAGGATTTGGTTTAAACCTGTCTCTGATACCAATGAAAGTAAAATTAATCTATGAAATACCTCAATTCCGATTCGAAGATCGTGATAAAATAGGATCAAACCAAACCACTCGCTCCACGGATCAAATGCAAGATCACAAGATGGAAATTGCACTAGTTTCCACAACCCAAATGTCAAATCCTCCAAGACGAGAGTAAACTTTAGGAATTCAGTGATTGGGAGAAAATCTCATTGAGAGAAGAAGAAGCAGAAATGTAAGTTTTTTTTTTTTTTTTTTTACGTTCCATCCCTCCTTTCTCTCTGCACGTTTGTAACTGCTCGTACTGGGTGGTTTCCCAAGCAACTAAGGAAACCACCTCTTAATGGGTCGGGTCGGATTTGCCCATCATGGGTGACCCGAAACCCGATTAAAAAACCAACAAATGCTAACTTGAATTTGAGGGATTAAAGAGAAGTTGTGTAATATGTCGAATTTTCGACTACGTAACTAATCTGGATCAAATTGGTCTCGATAATGCTAAAATGAAAATTAATTGCTTTCAAATTAAATTGGCAGCTTGTGGAGGTGTATGAGCATAATTTGGAAGTGATTAGAAATGTTCGAAGCAAACTAGAAGCACAAAGAGGCCTCAAATTGCTGCTGCCAGGCTGTGGTGTAGTGCAGGGACTGATTTGTAAACCTGCAGGGACTGATTTGTGAACTGTTGGACTGCAATGCAGTTTCAGCCTTTTGAGGGGTTAAACTGCAGATTGTTGATCTTATCACTTAAACCCTTACCCCCAGAGGTTGTCCACGTGCCAGGGCATCCTTCCTCAGCCTTCTTTTTCATCTAATTCCTCCTCTCTTTCTCTCTCAGCCATGAAGCAAGTTGGTGAAGGAGAGGTGGTAGAATTGAGTTTTCTTACTGTTGGAGCTAAGAAGAAACCCTTGGGGAAACTTCAAATCCAGGTAATTTTGATATATATCTCTGGTTTGAGTAGTATTGATGGTTGTGAAGAAGATTTCTAAGTAGTTGAAGCTTGGAGAAATGATGTTGGCAGATTTTTGATGTATTAGGCATGTTGGAGCTGCCGAATTGGAGCTTCAGCTGAGGAAGCTTGGAATTTGAGGTAGATGGCTTGCTTCTCAGCTAGAATGATAGTAATTGCATAAGAGAAGCCTCTAAATGGTTCAAATTGGGGTATGTGTATGCAGGAAATTCTAGTAGGGGCTGAGAAAAGAGAGAAAGTGTGAAGCTGCTACCTTGAGGAGCTCCTTGGTGTTCCAAGCAGAGAAGGACCTAGAAGGGGAGCTTCGAATGAGGTAAATGGGTGCCTCTCCCCTGGTTTGAATGGTGTGAAATTGCTCTAAAAGAGTGTAAGCAAGAAAAGTAATTGCTTTATACTTGTAGTGAGATGTGAAGAAGCAAGTGCAGAATTTCAGCACCAACAGAATTTCAGCAGAAACTTCTTGCTATTGGAGCTGAAATAAAAGGTGCTGGAGTAGCAAAACAGCTGAGGAAATTCTAGAAGCGATTGTGGAGTTGAGTTTTGTTGTTAAGGGGGCTGTCGGGGTGAACTTCTGGGCGCCCGAATTGAAGGCAACCTGGTGGAGTTGGTGCTCGAGTGAGGGTCTTTGGAATTCCGAGCTGAGGAGAGAAGATGTTAGCTGAGAACAACTTGGTGAAGCCTTAGATCAGATGTGATCGGAAGTTCAAGTTGACATTCCGACGGACTCACGGCGCGCTAATTACGGTAGACGTCGTTCTAGCTTTACGCGCATCGAGTCGCGGGGGCTAGTATTTATACAATTCGAGACGTTGATTCCAGTTTTTGGCATCCCTACAGGATCGAAGAGAGCCGACAGCAATTAGGTGGGTCTGACTTTCCCGAAATGGGTGAATTCCCTCTATGTCATCTTCAACATTGTGAATTGGAATAGTGGCATATTCACATGCATAAATGGATGTTCGAATGAAATGAGACATGCATTAAAATGCATACTAGATCGCATATCGTGGAACCTCTATATAGTAGAGGAAGAGTTATAAAATTGCCTAGTTTATATAAACGATGTGCTTGATTAGCATGTATTTATGTTAACAGTATACTAGTGTGAACAAGTTAGTACAACATTTTTCCATATGGAATAACTGCTAAATTGTAAACATGACATTTAGTTCATGTATAGTGAAGTTACATGCTTGTATAATTCTTAGAATATCATGTATAGTGAAGTTACATGCTTGTATAATTCTTAGAATATCATGTATAGTGAAGTTACATGCTTGTATAATTATGTGGAAATTATGTATAGTGAAGTTACATGCTAATATACACTACACCAAAAGGGGCATTTAGGGGAGGAAGGCACGAATTTGTGCGGCGATGGGTTTTGCAAGCTAGGGCGAAAAGGGATTTCGAGGCGTCGTCGAGGGAAAAAAAAAAAAAGGGTAGGGCTTTTGTGCGAGCGCGCGAAGGGAAAATGGGCCGCGCGGTGGGGAAAAAATCCCGCTTAATTGTTTGGCTGGCATTTCTCTTGGTGGGATTTTTGAGATGACTTTAATTATAATGAGAAAAAATAAAGTAAACCTGGTATATATCTTAATAAGGGCAATTAGGTAAAAGTGCCCTTAAAGAATAGCCTTTGCTGGCTATTTTTGTAAAAGCCACTAATAAAGTGCCAGCAAAGATCATATTTGGTGTAGTGATAATTCTTACTGCTAATAGAATTCTTAGAATATCATGTATAGTGAAGTTACATGCTTGTATAATTATGTGGAAATTATGTTAAGAGTACCGTTAAGAATGCTTCGCATGTTTGTATGGACAAGTTGGTCATTGTTTTCATTAAATAAAGATAGCACGCATTTCATGTTTGATACATGTATATACAGGATCTGGTTAAGTAACTAGAATGTGGTATTATGATATAACTTGCATGTTATTCTATTGAAGCTAATCTAGTAAATAACTAGTATTGGACGTAAGGGCATCTCTGTATAATGCCTTAGAGTAATTACATATGACTTGTTTGCTCCAAATAGGGGAGGATTATATGGAACTATAGGATATGTGCCATGAGTCATTGCTTATGACTTTAGAAAACCACTTTCCTTATGTATAGGGAGTAGTGAGAGAACTCTACATGAGTAGGTATAGGTATAGCCCTTATGATGTAATGAACATACTTAGTTAAGCTATACTAATTATTGGTAGAATTATGTCAACAAGTAGTTGATAGTGGCTTATGTTTTGATACTACAGTGTCGACCTTGTGTCGAATTGAGATTCCATGTTCGAGACATGATGAAATTGTGATACTTGTGCTACGGATTACAGCTTGCATGCCATTGTCTCTTTCGCACTCGCTTGTGGGGGTCGCGCCCCCCCAAGCCAGCACTCCGGAGTTAGCCTAGTGACAGATTGCTCGCTTATGTACGAATTAAGCGCCGAAGTGGATTGCTGTGGGTAGTGTTGACTTCCACAGGGCCATTAGGCACGGCGCGGCTGGGACTTTCCCATAAGTAAGTCTCTTGTGAATTGAGCTATTATGAGTTACCTTAACCTTAGCTGGACATAGTAGTAGGGATACATTATGTCATTGGTTAAGTATGACTAGTAGTAAACATACTATAGGACTGACATTTTTGCTGATTAGTAATATAGTGACAGTATTTGAATATAAACACTTCTGTTAGTATAAGAGCAGCTACATGATGTCATTAGCTAGTAAACATAATGATATGCTGCATATAGCATGACATATAGTTGATTAAGCTGCTAATTAGCATGACTTAAAAAATTCGTTCATATGCATTAGTATATAAGACATATTATGAGACACATTGTGGAGGCATAGTATTACCGAGTTATTTCTTTTACTGTTGCACTTATTTTGCTTAATTACTGCTTTATACTTATGTCTCAGTTGACCTAGTGGTGTACTTCGCCACTCTCGGCGGCTTACCCACTGGGAACTATTGTTTAATAGTTCTCATGCCCTCTTTGTTGTTGTTTTTATAGAGCCTTCCACAGCGGGAAAGGCTAGGGATTCCGGGCGAGGGGTCAGCGGCTAATTAGAACCTTCTCGATGTTAAATAGATGAACCTCTATTAGTTTATATTGAGT
>NW_017890760.1:26941-36307 GCF_001540865.1 Ananas comosus | reverse complement strand
TGTTTTATAGATTAGGTGATGGTCAGATGGGCTCGATTGGATAAAATTTGGCACTTAGATTTTAAAAATTTTATTTTACAAATATATATTTTTGAAATAATTAGGTGCTGAAATTTTGAAAAAGTAATTTGTAACTTTACCGTCTAATCAAATTCGTTCTGCATTTGTATCCTATTTTAGATAATATTTTATACTAATAAAATATTTTATTATAACATTTTTGTCAAAATATTATAAATGCCATAGTATTAAATGTTTAAAAATTCTAGTGTATTATGAAAGACTAATATTTACTAATAGTTAGTAAAATCAAACTTCCAAGTGTAACCCTCCGTTGGTATTTTCGCCTACTTCTTTTTAAATTTTTTTAAATATAAATTTTATTCAGCATAAAGTGTTTGGCTGATCAGAGGAGAGTGCTTGTAGTTCACACATTCATAGAGTTTATTTGATACCGAAAAAATAAACATAAATTATGTTGGGACTTAGGATTGTCCTGCATGTGCTATCAACAAAAATATACGAACAAAAAAAAAAAAAATTTAAATAAAAAGAAACTCAACAAGCTACTAATTAACTTCCCAGACTTCGCCTCACACCTCGCTTAATATTTCTTGTTGCTTGTTGCTTATGCTTGTTCTGAGTGTTTAGAATGGAGTTGCAACATGCGGTTACACATTGAAGTTGGCAACTTTAGTTGTCAACTTTTCTTAATTAGTCTATGTATAGACTTTTTATGACAATCATAGCAGCATGTGTTTCATGCTTGCATGCATGAAACACAAGTATGCTTCACCATCCAATGAAAATCATTCTATTCACACTGTAAATACTTTGATAGACCTAGTGCGTCATGAACCGACTTTCACATTTAGGTCTCTTTTGTATATTAGTCCAAAAAATTTTATGGGCTAAACAAATATTTTTATGCCCTATACAAAAAAAGACATGTAACCAACGAGCTACACGGCAGTTGTACGGAATGAATTTATTTTCTCCACTTTACTACTCTATTAGAAGCAGATAAAGCCAAAGCTCCGCTAACCAACATCCATTTGCATCCCTAATTGAACATGCTATATTCTTCCTACACATCACGAATCGGAAATATCGGTCTCAGTGCAGCTACTCATTTATATAAACTTTTCAGGTTCAAATTCTCTATAATCCTGGTTATATACAATTGGTCTAGTAGATTTTACTCATCCCATCATAATTATTTAAGTAAATATAAATTATACTGAATGAATTTATTTTCTCCAATTTAATGCTCCACTAAAGCAGATAAGGATCCATTACATCCCTACTTAAACATGCTATTCCACTACACATCTCGAATTGGAAATATCTGTTGCAGTACGGCTACTCATTATATAAATTTTTTAGGTTTAAATTCTCTACAATTCCATTTAAATACAATTGGTCTTGTAAAGTTTACATATCCCACCATGATTATTAAAAAAAACAAACGAACTTACAACCCATATGAGTGTCTTCTAGTGGCCTACCTATGGATGTGTATACAAACAAAATTGTAGAGAATTTTAACTTTAAATTTTCATGCGTTCCTGGATAATTAATTTTGTGTCATCCAAATTCAATTACTATTTTTCTATCTAATTAAATCCAGGTATAAATTTTGCATTCGAGTTCTCTTTTAAGACTAAAAGGCTAATTTGCATAAAAAATTCACCGATTTTGCGAATTTGCAAAAATAAGTTATTTTTTTAATATTTAGTAAATTGGTTAAAATATTGTTATTTTTCTTTTTCTCTTTTTTCTCACTCGTTTGCATGTCTCCACTCTCTTCCTCTTCCTCCTCTTCGCTATTCTTTTCTCTTTTTCTCCCTCCGCTTTGTTTTTCTTCTCCTCCTCCTCCTCCTCCACCACCTACGTGACAATGCCGTGCTCCTTTTTCCTACCTCGTTCACATCTTCACCGATGCCGGCAATAGTGACGCGATCTCGAATATAATACAAATCGCGGAAATAAGTTTGCGGCAGACGATGTGGCCATGAACAGCGACGACAATGAGAATGCTACAGAATTTGAGGATGACATGAAATGGGAGCGCGTCAAGGTGGGGGCAAATGCAGCAACAGAAGGCGAGAAAGGAGGCATGTCGCAAAAAAGGAATGCAATGGGTAGCTAAAAAAAGTAGAAAAAAGAAAACATAAGAAAAATAAGAAACACATATTTTTCTTCTCCTAGTAATGCCATAATATACTATGGCCGCTGCAAAAAAGGCCGAAAAATAGAGGAAAAAATGAAAATTAAAGAAATTATATTGTTTGAGATTAAATTATACTATTTAAAATTATTTGAGACTAAGTTATATATTTTAAATTTAAATTTGATGTTTAATCTAATGTATTTATATTTAACTTCTGTAGTTGAAAATGTTAGAACTTTATAAGAAACTAAAATCGTACCTTCTATCATGATTTCGATTTCAATACCCGGATTGCAGATGGCAATCCTTACTCGTGGTTCGTTCTCGTTCGTGATCTGCAAAAAGACGGACGTTTCGAGTCTAATTCCCTTATCTCCGGAGATGGAGCCGTCACAAGAATTAGGATTAGGATTAGATCGGGACTTCCATATGTTATATTTATATACAACTTAATGTAAGGATATTAAATCACGTCTGTCCATCAAGAATGTGTCCAGATACATCCTAACCGTTAGATCTACCATATCTATAGATCAACTTAAATAAACCGACTGTATCTTTATAGATCGTATTGAATAAATCACATGGGTCACATCCAACATTCTTCTACTTGGTCTAATAATATAATATTCATACCGTATAGACGATACAAAACTTTATTAGATACCAACTAAATTATACAGTCGAAATCTCCGGCCCACTTGACCAAGCAATCATAATACTTTGATCATAGCGGTTATGTCCCAAATGATGAACACTCCCTTCCATGTATCAAAAGCACGTATTCTTTAATTAAATAACTTTATGAGTTACAACCGTATGAACGTATTATAAGTTCAACTCAGAGTCCCACTTTAGTGCACAATAATGCTTTAATGTACAAAAGATAATTTTATGCGCATATGTGTAAAAACCAAAATGTGTTCTTATTCAAATAAAAAGTCTTTAAAGTTTTATACAAGAAAAAAACACTTAGGTATCGTTTGGTTCGAGGATAAGCAAAAAGTGGGTATTTCGGGGATAGGTATAAATTGAGATATAAGCGAGAATTAGATCAATTTTGCGTTTGGATGAAAATTGGGTTATTTCTATAAATAAGAAAAATAACGTTTGGTTAGGTAAAATAGAATAAGAATTAAAGTGAATAGTTATAAATAAAAAATAATAATATTATTCTTTTCTTTAGATTAGAATTTGAATTTTTATATTNCTAGTGTTTAATTAGTGTTTAATAAATATTTAATAGCTATCAAATAATTTATTTATAGACAGACTTGTGGTCTTCTTTTAATTTAATTTTTAAACTTACGAAATTTAAATTTTATAATAAATTAAAAATTCTCTCTCTCTCTCTCTATTTCTCTCTCTTTCTCTCTCTCTATCTCTCTTCATGGGTGGAACAAACTGGGTTATCCCAGCTTGTTCCACCTTGGGGTGGGAACACTAATTCCCTCCTTAACGGGCTATTCTTCTAGAATAGCCCGTTAAGGAGGGAATTAGTGTTCCCACCATTTTTTATTTATGTTTGGGGGATAAGGGTGGAATAAACCTTTTATTCCACTTTTATCCCCCAACCAAACATAGCCTTAAATTATAAATGGACTCAAGATTCCCATATGATGAACATGATCCTTGAACTTATTTACCGGCAATTCTTTAGTCATAGGATCAGCAATCATCATCTCGGTTCCAATGTGTTGGATATCCACCTTCTTTTTATCATATTCTTTCACAGCAAAATACTTTATATCGATATGTTTGCTACGATCTGCAATTCGACTATTCTTGCCAAAGAATACTGCAGCAGAGTTGTCGCAATAAATCTTAATTGGTGTTGGGATAGAGTCGACAACTCTTAAATCTGAGATAAAATTTCTCAGCTATAAAACCTGTGACGAAGCCTCATAGCAAGCGATAAACTCTACCTTCATAGTGGATGTAGCAATTGTATCTTGCTTAGTGCTCCTCCAAGATATAGCATATTGAGTAAGTAAGAAAATATATCATGTGGACTTTTGAGAATCCACACATCTAGCAAAATTAGAGTCCGAATATCCAACCAGCTCAAGATGGTCAAAATGTCTGTAAGTGAGCATATAATCCTTTGTTCCTTATAAATATCTCATAACCTTTTTTGCAGCTTTCCAATGATCAAGGCCAGGGTTGCTTTGGTATCTACCCAATATCCCCACTGCATGAGCTATATCAGGTCTGATACAGACCTGCGCATATATCAAGCTCCCTACTGCAGAGTCATAGGGTATGCTCTTCATATATTTTCATTCTAAATCATTCTGAGAACACTGTTTTTGATTGAACCTGTCACATTTTATAATAGGCGCAACTGTAGGTGCACAGTTTGCCATATTAAATCTTTCTATAACTCTTTCGATGTAGGCTTTCTGAGACAAACTCAAAATTTTTTGAGATCTGTTTCTATGAATTTTTATGTCAATGACATAAGAAACTTCACCCATATCCTTCATCTCAAGATTCTTAGAAAGAAAATCTTTAGTTTCATTAAGCAAACTTAAATCACTATTTGTAAGCAGAATGCCATCCACATACAGGACTAAGAAAATATATTTACTCCCACTAACCTTAAGGTATATGCACTGGTCCACAATATTTTCTACAAAACCGAATGTAGTAATTATATTATGGAATTTGATATACCACTGACAGGAAGCCTGTTTAAGTCCGTATATAGACTTTTTTAGTCTGCAAACAAGGTGGTTATTTTCATCTGTACTAAAATCTTCGGGCTGTTGCATATAGACTATCTCCTCTATATCCCCATTTAGAAATGCCGTTTTCACATCCATTTGATGTAACTCTAAATCAAAATGCGCTACCAAAACAATGATAATTCTCAATGAATCCTTCTTGGATACCGGAGAGAAGGTTTCATGATAATTAATACCTTCTTTCTGAGTGAAACCTTTAGCAACAAGTCTGACCTTATATCGTTTTATATTACCTAAAGAGTCACTTTTGGTCTTGAAGACCCATTTACAGCCAATGACTTAGACTCCTTGTGGTAACTCAACGAGATCCCAAACTTTGTTATCAGCCATAGATTTCATCTCTTCCTTCATAGCATCATATCATAAGGAAGATTTATCTCCCTACATGGCCTCTAAAAACGTCCATGAATTTTTATGCTGTCCGACATCAATGTCAGACTCCTGAAGATAGACTACATAATCATCAGGAATTGCCGGTCTCTTTTGTCTTGAGGATCTTCTTAAGCCAACCTCTTCCTGCAGATTTTTATTATTCTGTGCAACTAGCTCTATAATTGTCTGTTCCTCTTGGGACAGCTCTTCATGGGGAGGTTCAACTCGGTCAGCATTTTCATGCCCCAAGATTAGTTAGTTTTCATTATGGTCAAATTGACCTCCTGAAAGAGCAATTAAATTGTTATATGTTGATGGATAATCAATTGAATCCCTTATTTCCTCAAAATTCATCTTTTGAGAAATAACACTCCCACTAGCTTTAGAATTCTCAAGAAATTTGGCATTTTTGGCCTCAACTATCTTGGATGAGTGATTTGGACACTAGAATCTGAATCCTTTGGAGTTTACGGCATAGCCAATGAAATATTTACTGACTGTTCGGAAATTCAACTTTTTTATGTGTGGATTATAAATCCTCACCTCAGCTGGACATCCCTATACATGCAGATGATTTAACCTATGTTTCCACCTTTTCCATAACTCAAAAGGAGTTTTGGAAGCAACCTTCGATGGAATTCTATTTAAAACATTGTCTTCAGTGCTTCACTCCAAAGAGAAGATGGAAGACAATAGCTGCAAATCATCCTCCTTACCATATCCATGAGTGTTCTATTCCTCCTTTCGGCAACGTCATTTTGTTGGGGCGTGCCAGACATAGTATAATGTGCAATGATGCCTTCAATTTCGAGGAATTGAGCAAATGGATCGACCATTTGACCTTTATTCATATGTATTCCATAGTACTCACCCCCTTTGTCGGACGGACCTCACAATTTTGATTTTCCTATCCTATTGTTTCTCTATCTCAACTTTATAAGTTTTAAAAGTATCAAGAGCCTCAGATTTTTCAAATAAGAGATAGAGATATATATATCTTGAATGGTCATCAATAAATGAGATAAAATATCTATGACCATTAAAGCAATGAGTAGAAAAAGGTCCACAGATATTTGTATGTATGATCTCAATTATTTCAGAACTCCTTTTGACACCTTTAGTGGTATTTGTGTTGGTATACTTTCCCTTTAGGCATTTCACACAAGTACCAAAATCGGTAAAGTCAAAATTTTATAAGATCTTTTTTTTACCAATTTCTTTATTCTCTCTAAGAAGATATGAGCTAAACATTTGTGCCATAAATAATAGGAGTTTTCTTTAAGAATGTTCTTTTTAACACCAATACTATGATCAACATTATAGTTATTCTCAAAGGATTGACTCAAATTAAATTTGTACAAATCATCTACCAAACAACCATTGCCAACAATAATATTATCAGAGAAAATAGCAAAAGATTCGTTATCAAATAAAAACTTGAAACCTTTATTTCTCAATTTAGAAACGGAAACTAAATTTTTAAAAAATTTAGGAACATAAAAAGTATCCTCAAGTTCAACTATAAAACCAGTACTAAATTCTAAAATGAAGTTCCTACGGCTTCAATTTGAGATTTATTTCCTTCTCCGCTAATTAAAATCCTTTCATTTGGCTTCAACATATTTAGGTTGCGAAAACCCTTTCTTCTCGAGTCAAGCTTTAGACTTCAAGCAATTCTTTTATATGTGCCCTTTCTTTTTACAGAAATAGCATTGATCTTTCTTGCCAGAATTTTTTATTAGCAACTGAGCTAACTTTTTGTAATTAGAGGCACCCTTACTTTTTTTCCTTTTGTGCTAAGTTGCCAGATTAACAGATTCTTTATAATTTTCGGCTTCTCCTGCTTATGTCTCTCTCCTCTTTTTGAACACATATAGTCAATAATTCATTTATTGACCATTCATTCTTATGTGTGTTATAGGAGATCTTAAAAGGGTCAAACTCGGAAGGTAATGAGTTTAAAATTAGATGGACTAAGAAGGTGTTGGAGATCTCAAATTTTAAAGTCTTTAGTTGAGCTGCTAGATTCCGCATCTCCATTATATGCTCGCGCACACCCTTAACTCGATTGTGCTTGATGCCCGAAAGTCGCTTCATCAGCGTGCTCGCCAAAGCTTTATCGAAGCTGAAAAACTGCTCCTCAATGGCCTTTAGGTAATACTTGGTTTTATCACATTCTGAGATTGATCCCCTAATATTTTTTGATACCCTAGACTTTATGAGCATCAAACTTAAGCGGTTGGATCGCTCCTATTTTTCCTACGTGGATTCCTGCTGTGTAGTCATTGGCCCCACTATTTTAGGCGATTGGTCAACGCGCAAAGCCAAATCTAAATCCATATAAGCCAAAGTAAAAGAAATAATTTCTTTACAATCAGAATAATTGTCTCCAGTAAACATAATACGAGAAATATCATTAAAAAATGTAGTAGAGGAGGAAACTGCAAGAACAAAAAAATATATAACTTTTATTGCCTACTATAAGATAATAAACTTTAAATTAGATAAATTTTATCTTTCTGTGGGCAGAGGCGCAACACGTATATAATTTATCTACTTTAATAATAAAACTAGCAGAAAATTAATTTCTAAACAACGAGATTTCTATACCTATAGGCATAAGAAAACTCGCTATTTAGATATTCAATGGACTATCCTATTCCAGTCAAAATTTAGAAAATTATTATTTTATTTGACTGCAATAAATAGTCAAACTTTAATTCAATATCGGTAAATCCTTATATATTCTTCATTATCTATGGAATACTGCGGCTACTCCTGAGCATAATGAAAAATACAAATAATCGTATTTGACATTGAATGACTATTAAAAATAAAATGAAAATCTTAACAACTGGGGGATCGTTGGAGCCGAATTAGCATTTCTCTATCAAGTCAGCAACGGTCCCTTTTCGACGTGGTCTTCTCTGCATTTTGCTGGGAACTCTGGAACGAGCGGAATAGGCGGCTGTTTGACAATCTTCTCTGCCACCATAGAGCCTTGGGCCAGAACATTCTCTCCACAGTGCGGCTGTGGAACGCGGCTTCGGGGGCGCTGGGGACGTAGATCCATCCTATTACCGCGGCTGCTCTGGTATCTGTGTTGCTGCGGATCACTCGCTGCAAACTGGGGTGCGGAGCTATCTCTTCCTGGTCCTTCTAGCTCTGTAGAGATTTGCTTGGTCTTGTTTAGCTTTTTTGGTCCCTCTTTACCCAGTTTTGGGTCCTTCCTTTTTGCCTTTCTCGACTCTGTACCCTTTCTTCTCAAATAGGGTATACCCCTGTTTAATCAAAAAAAAAAAAATTTCTTAACAACTTTATGTGAGTCAAAATTTATAAGTTATATGAAATTTATATATCCTATTCGAAATATTCATGATTACTGTACGCGTGTTTAGAATAATAATGCAAAAAATATATTATAAAAATTTAACTAAACACACCACTTTATAATCATGAATAAATAAATTAATTAGTACAAAACCTAAATGTCATATATAGATTTGATATAGACTTCTAGAACAATGAGTCACGTAACAAAGAAAAATTATTAACCAAAACTATATATATGTAAATCCTTTTCATTTTCTTTTTATTAAAACAAATAAATAAATAAATAAACTCTCTATTTTTTTGTGTTGACCTTTGTGTTGACCGTGCCAAATGGGTGCTCCTAGCACTAGCAGCCCTTTTTGTTGACCGCATCCAAGCGGGTGCTCTTGGCAGCCGCCCACGGGGTTGCCTTCGTATGGAGGAATTCTACACCGTCACATTTGCACCACCTCATCAATAACAAATCAATCACATTTTTTTTTTCAAATAAAAATACAATAAAAATATTTTTTTACAATCATGATGGGATATATACTCCTAAAAGGAGACATTTGATTAGTTTGTTACGCCAGGCCACCAATATATCTGTTGCATTCTAGAATTTTTCCTTCGTATGGGCCCTAATGGAGCCGTACACGTGGGCCCCGCCAATCGCGGCCGAGCGATGCCCGCACGTCGCTCCAGTAGAAACCAGTCAACACCCGTTTTTTTTTTTTTTTTTTTTTTTTTTTTTTCTTTTAT
>NW_017890760.1:19685-26466 GCF_001540865.1 Ananas comosus | reverse complement strand
TTTTTTTTTTTTTTTTTTTTTTTTTTTTTTTTTTGAAATCGCTTAATGCCGTCAGCCCCGTTACGTCGTTCCTCCGAATGTCGGTCTCGATTGAGGCCGGCCGATATCACCATTAATACAAATCGATCAACAAAATTTATTTATTTATTTATTTATTCTTTAATAAAAAGAAAATCAAAAGAAATTCGAAAAGAAACGAAAATTCGGTATAAGATACGGCTCTGATATCACATGTTAGGACTTTATAAGAAACTAAAATCGTACCTTCTATCATAATTTTGATTTCAATATCCGGATTGTAGACGGTAATTCTTACTCGTGGTTCGTCTTCGTTCGTAATATACAAAATAGATAGGACGTTTCGAGTTTAATCCCATTATTTCTGAAGATGGAGCCATCACGGGAATTAGGATTAGGATTAGACCGGGACTTCCGTATGTTATATTTTTATATAACTTAATATAAGAATGTTAAATCACGTTCGTCCATCAAAAACGTGTCCAGATACATCATACTGTTAGATCTATTGTATCTTTATATATCAACTTAAATAAACCGACTGCATTTTTATAGATCGTTTTGAATAAATCACGTGGGCCACGTCCAACAGAAAATACATGTGGAGGCTCAACAACAGTAATAAAACTATGCACAAATTGACCACAGTTTCATCCACGACTATTGAAGTGAATAATTTTAAACAAAAATGATAATATTTAAAGTAGACTTTTTTTTATGTAAGGAATATTCCACCTCATACATAGAGAGATAAAATTTTATAAAAACAATTCTTCCCCGGTCCATATAGCCAAAAAAAAAATAATTATAACTTTCTTATTTCAAATTACATGCATATGTAATAATACTGTATTTATAATTACATTTAATCAAATGCCCTTTTATATAAAAACCAATAAAATACGTATGTAAGCTGTTAATCTAACCCATCAGTCTCAAATGTGGCAATACGCCGAAACTGAGCATACTTCACGGCACGCACCAGTCCCTCTCCTCCACCCAAACAACCGATCGAGCAATTTGAGCACTACGTAGACCCATATATGCCTCTCCCATCTCTCTATATAAACCCATGCATATATGTATGATCCAATATCCCTTGCTTAATTAATTAAGTGTGCATATATAGATATATCAACTTCTTAGTTTATTAATTACTATATATGGCTTTCCCCACGATATTAACCCAAGGCCTTTGCATGGCTCTGCTTGTTCTAACTCTACGGGCTTCTTCGTTCGCGTCGGCTTCTCGAGAGCTCGGCGAGATGTCGATGATAGAGAGGCACGAGAGGTGGATGGCTCAGCACGGCAAAGCGTACGAAGACGCTGCGGAGAAAGAGCGGCGGTTTGAGATATTCAAATCGAACTTCGAGCTGATTCAGACGTTCAACAAAGGAAACCACAAGTTCAGGCTCGGCTTGAACCGGTTTGCCGATCTCACCAACGACGAGTTCAGGGCCACACACAACGGCTTCAGGCCGAAGTCGGGCGCGGCGGCGAGCACGGCGAAGCGGTTCAGGTACGAAAATGTTACTGCAGTGCCCGCGAGCATGGACTGGAGGGCTGAAGGCGCGGTTACTCCTGTGAAGGATCAAGGACAGTGCGGTGAGAACATAATAGTTGTTATATTCGAGATTTTAAGTTTGAAATTTAGTTACTTTATATTTCTAACACGCAACAAAACTAGGATGTTGCTGGGCGTTCTCCGCGGTAGCTGCAACAGAAGGGATCGCTAAGCTTGCCACCGGCAAGCTAGTCTCCTTATCGGAGCAAGAGCTCGTGGATTGCGACGTCCACGGGCAAGACGAGGGCTGCGATGGGGGGCTAATGGACTCGGCTTTCGACTTCATCGTCAAGAACCGGGGTCTAACCACGGAAGCCAACTACCCCTACAAGGGGGCAGACGGCAAGTGCAACACCCGCAAGGCAGATGCGGCCGCCTCCATCTCAGGCCACGAGGACGTGCCTGCGAACCATGAGTCTGCCCTTCTCAAGGCAGTGGCCCACCAGCCGGTGTCGGTGGCCATAGACGCCGGCGGGTTCGCCTTCCAGATGTACGAGGGAGGCGTCTTTACTGGCGACTGCGGAACTGATCTAGACCACGGGGTTACTGCGGTGGGATATGGCGTGGCGAGCGACGGGACCAAATACTGGCTCATTAAGAACTCGTGGGGCTCGTCGTGGGGCGAGAACGGATACATAAGGATGGAAAGAGATGTGAATTCTAAAGAAGGACTCTGCGGCATCGCCATGGAAGCTTCCTATCCTACTGCTTGATGGGCAAAATGGAATACGCTTACTTATATATGCAGAGTGCATGTACGTATACAAATAATATATACCGCACAATGTATATATATAAATATGTGTTTGTGATGGCTTTGCGGGTGGAGTAGTACTATTAAGTGAAGTCATTTAAGTAACTTTAAAAATGCATGTATGAGATGTTGCTGTGATCGAAGCACTTCATAATGTATGAAATATCAAGTTCAATAAAATTACTCGAATGTATTGTCTTTCCTAAAGCTCAGTTTCTTTCCTTCTTTAAATAATGACAATTCATAGCCTGAGCAGGTTCCAATCCTACTATCTGCTATGTTGGGTTTGATGCTATCAAATTCTTCCATTAACCTATTTGCTTTATTTTGAATTTGATTAAATAACTCATGAAGTAGGCTAGATTCTACTTGATTTTTTATTTTAGTTGATCCATTAACAAATTAGGATATAGTATGACGTGTTCTCGTTGTGTAAGAAAGAGTTCCAAAATCGCTTTCTAAGATTCTATTTCCTGGTATAGAGAAATAAAAATGGAGAGAAAGTTGAAGGAGAAACTCTTTTATTATTCTTGCTTGATTTAAAACCTTCAAAGTTGATTGAAGACAATCCAAGATGTACTAATTAATATGGTGTTGGTCTAGTTCCATGACATGGTGACTAATAATATTATTTTTTGTACGATAAAAAATCTAAAATTCTAAAATATTCTCAATTTTAACATTATCGCAATTTAAAAGAGTGTTTGAAGAATATTTTTTGTTTTTTTATCAACGTGTATCTATCTCACTTTAATCCATAGTGCATCTGTTTGTTTCTTCCAATTTCACGCTTGAAAGTGTTGAATGACAACATAAGAAAAGTACCACCGCAAATTCATCAAACAACCTGTTTGATTAGCAAATCCACAATTTGTTGACTGCCTATTCCCTTCCACCCTCCTGCCTCATCCTTCTTCCAGTTCGTAATCCTTTAAGCCATGACCCTCCACGACGCTTCTTCCACTTCTTCTCTGCAAACGGAATGATAGCCTGTCAGTGATTGAATATACTGACAAGCTTTCATGGAGAAGAGAGAGTGCTGGATTATACTTCCTACGCTTATTGCGGTTTAGACACAAGACTGCCTTCCTTCTGAGAGGGTGGGAGGTTGCCCGGGTGAGGGAGAAGACTACACGCCAGTGTCGCTCATCTTAGCGTTGGAGATTGGACTGGTATCGGCCGAGGAATGCACTGTTAGAAGGATTGTTGCACCATTAGTCTTTGCGTTGCACTATTATCTCTGTTGCGGGCTGCACAGTTCTTGATTTTTAGCTTCAGAAATTTTAAATTCTTAAAGCCGGACAGCAAACAACAGAGCTGGCGAATAACGGGGCGGATGTGATCCGAGTTCCGAAAAATAACAAGGTTGTGTAAAACGCAAGAGGTGCATTTAATGCCTAACAGGTCCGTACGTTAGGATATGCGTATCTCAAAGAATACGCGAAAGGCGTTAGTATGCGAGAAGCATTTTGATCAGTTTACTGAAAATTCGGCCCGAATCTGCAAAACGAAAAAGATGGCCCACATTTGCAAAAGCGCAAAATTAATAAATTTTTTTTGCAAATTGGTCTTATTTTTTATACAATAAAAAATCTATAATAAATTTTTTATGCAAATTAGTCTTATTTTTTATACAATAAAAAATCTAAAATTCTAAAATATTTTCAATTTTAACATTATCGCAATTTAAAAGAGTGTTTGAAGATTTTTTTTTTTGTTTTTTATCAACGTGCATCTGTCTCACTTTAATCCACTGTGTATCTGTTTGTTTCTTCCAATTTCACGCTTGAAAGTGTTGAATGACAACATAAGTACTTCCACAAATTCATCAAATAATGTGTTTGATTAGCAAATCCACAGTTTGTTGACCGCCTATTCCCCTCCTCCCTCCAGCATCACCCTTCTTCCAGTTTGTAATCCTTTAAACCATGTCCTTTCACGATGCTTTTTCCACTTCTCCTTTGCAAACGTAACGATAGCCTGTCAGTGATTGAATATACTGACAAGCTTTTATGGAGAAGAGTGAGTGCTAGATTATACTTCCCTATACTTGTTGCGGTTTAGACACAAGACTGCCTTTCTTCCAAGGGGATGGAAGGTTGCCCTGGTGGGGGAGAAAACTACATGCCAGCGTCGCTCATCTGAGCGTTGGAGATTGGACTGGTACCGGCCGAGGAATGCACTGTTAGAAAGATTGTTGCACCATTAGTCTTCGCGTTGCTGCTTTGCGTTGCACTATTATCTCTGTTACGGACTGCATAGTTCTTGACTTTAGCTTTAAAAATTTTAGACAGTAAACAACGAAACTGGCGAATAACGGGACAGATGTGATCCGAGTTCCAAAAAAGAATGAGGTTATGTAAAACGCAAGAGATACATTTAATGTCCGACATATCCGTACGTTAGGATATACGTATCTCAAAAAATACGCAAAAGGCGTTGGTATGCGAGAAGCATTTTGATCAGTTTACTGAAAATTCGGTCTGAATGTACAAAATTCAAAAAGGCGGCCAACTTTTGCAAAATATCAAAATTAGTAAATTTTTTATGCAAATTGATCTTATTTTTNTTTCGGTTTTGGTTCCCTAGGGTTAGGGTTTCCATTTGTGTTTCGTTTTTTCCTCTTTGTGGTTGTTGTTGTCGTTGTTGTTGTGAGGGGTTCGGATGTAGAGGCTTTTGGGATCGTTGAAACCCTAAATGGTGGAAATTTAAAAACATTGGGGGATTTATTCGTAAAGGTGCTTCTTTTATTGCTCTATTGTTAATTTTGAACTTGTATTGTTGTTTTATTTGTTTAATTTTTCTTAATTATAACTTTCTTCGAGTTAAATGCTGTGGATTTGCTATCAAACATGTTGTTTGATGAATTTGTGGAATTACTTTTCTTATGTTGTTATTCAACACTTTCAAGCGTGAAATTGGAAGAAACAAACAGATACACAGTGAATTAAAGTGAGACAGATGCACGTTGATAAAAAATAAAAAAAAATTTTCAAACACTCTTTTAAATTACGATAATGTTAAAATTGAAAATATTTTAGAATTTTAGAATTTTTATTGTATAAAAAATAAGATCAATTTACTGAAAATTCAATCCGAATCTGCAAAACAAAAAAAATGGCCTATATTTACAAAAGCGCAAAACTAATAAATTTTTTATACAAATTGATCTTATTTTTTATTCAATAAAAAATCTCTAGTAAATTTTTTATGCAAATTGATCTTATTTTTTATACAATAAAAATTCTAAAATTCTAAAATATTTTCAATTTTAACATTATCGTAATTTAAAAGAGTGTTTGAAAATTTTTTTTTATTTTTTATCAACGTGCATCTGTCTCACTTTAATTCACTGTGTATCTGTTTGTTTCTTCCAATTTCACGCTTGAAAGTGTTGAATAACAACATAAGAAAAGTAATTCCACAAATTCATCAAACAACATGTTTGATAGCAAATCCACAGCATTTAACTCGAAGAAAGTTATAATTAAGAAAAATTAAACAAATAAAACAACAATACAAGTTCAAAATTAACAATAGAGCAATAAAAGAAGCACCTTTACGAATAAATCCCCCAATGTTTTTAAATTTCCACCATTTAGGGTTTCAACGATCCCAAAAGCCTCTACATCCGAACCCCTCACAACAACAACGACAACAACAACCACAAAGAGGAAAAAACGAAACACAAATGGAAACCCTAACCCTAGGGAACCAAAACCGAAACCCTAGCTCGATCACCCGCCGAAGCCGTAGAGGGTGCGGCCCTGGCGCTTGAGGGCGTAGACGACGTCCATGGCGGTGACGGTCTTGCGGCGGGCGTGCTCGGTGTAGGTGACGGCGTCGCGGATGACGTTCTCGAGGAAGATCTTGAGCACGCCGCGCGTCTCCTCGTAGATGAGCCCGCTGATGCGCTTCACGCCGCCGCGCCGCGCCAGGCGCCGGATCGCGGGCTTCGTGATCCCCTGGATGTTGTCGCGGAGAACCTTCCGGTGCCGCTTCGCCCCGCCCTTCCCCAACCCCTTCCCCCCCTTCCCCCGCCCCGACATCGCCCTCGCCCAAACCCTAGAAAAGTAGAAACCTAGAAAGTAGAAGCGCGTCGGAGAGTGGAATTTGTGGATTTCGCGACGAGGTCTTATTAGGGTTTGGGGAATCAATCGGGGATTTATAGAGAGAGTGAGAGGAGGGACTAGGGCCTTTTTTTTTATTTATTGGAACTGGGGATTTGGGGGGAATTGGGCGAATCGGAGAGGGAAGAGGAAAATGGTGTGGTGGATTCGTTGATTGGTGGGTTTTGAGCCGTTGGATTTGTAAACTTATTGACGGTTGTGATTGGATGAGCTCTGTTGGGCCGGATCGATGACGTGGTCGGTTTTACACCTGCAGGTAGCTGCGTTAGCTTTTGGACTATTTTGTTTGTGTGTGTGTGTGTGTGTGTGTTTTAT
>NW_017890760.1:4387-19082 GCF_001540865.1 Ananas comosus | reverse complement strand
TAAACTCTACTTCCTTTATAATGGGTTAGAATTATCTTATTTATAATAAATTAGGATTATCTTTAAATAATAATAAAAAATTAATTATATAATAGATTAAATTTTATAATGGTAAATTTACTACTATATTTAGGAGATAATGAGATCCACTTACTTACATCAAAACAAACAACGGAATTCAAAAAACTAATTTTACCAGTTACATCAAAACAAACAACAGAAGTAATTAAATTTAACTTTCAGGCGGTACGAATTACGTCAAAACAAACAACAAAAAAATAATCATACTTCAGAAAAACTCAAACACTACTACACTTGACTTATGTTGAATCTACAAATACGTCAATCCAAAACGCCCCCTAATTGAAACATGAAGTCGTCGCCGAATATCGCGGCAAGCGTAAATCCCAGAGCGATTTTTACGGCGAAGCTCACCGACTTCCCCCTAGTTGGTATTTATTGGTCATATTTGCTTATATATCCCTCTAATATTAGGATATTGCACAACAAATTCTTTCAAACTTTAAATATTATATATATATATATTTATAAACCCTTAAATATTAATTTGTGGAACTCATTCCAGCATGTTTCAATTTGAATTAACATAAGTAATATCTTTTTGTATAATATGAAGGCCTTTTTGCATAAAAAATTCACTTATTTTGGGCTTTTGCAAAATCGGGCCACCTTTTTCGTTTTTGCAGATTCGGTCCGCTTTTTCAGCAAACTGACCAAAATACCCTTATACATTTTTCTCTTTCCTCTTTCTCTCTCCTCTTTTTTTTTTTTCTCGTTCTTTTTTTTTTCTTCCTAGAGAGCGCGGGAGACAGAGCGGACTCTCGCCCGCACACCCCTACCTTCCTCGCCTCCGACCTCTCCGAGGTCGCGCCGCGACTCTTTTTTTTTTCCCTCTCTAACTTTCCTCCACCGTCTCAGACGACGACGCCTCTCTCGCCCTCCCTCGCCCTTCCCCACCCTTCTCGTCCTCTCCTTCTCCCTCCTCCTCTGCCGCCTTCGACGACGACGCATCTTTGCCGACGCTGACACCGTGGAGGTCGCTGCGGCGCTACAGCCTCGGAGCAGAGGGTCCTTAGTGGCGTTGTCGCCGGTGCCATGGCCGTTGGCACAGAGGGGTGACCTAAAAAAATTGTAGAAGAAGGAAAAAAAAAATAAAGATAGAAAAACACTGAAAAAGAAAGATAAAGATGAAATTGCACCATTATTGCACTCTTTGAAAGATATTTACACTCTTTGAAAGATATTACACTCTTTCTCCTCTTATTGCACTTTTTCAGATGTAAACGGCATCCTCTTGTTACAATATTTTTTCTCTTAACTGCACCATTTAAGAGGAGAAATAGTGTAACAAAAGGAGAAACAGTGCAACAAGAGTAGTAATAGTACAACAAGAGAAGAAACAATATAAATATCTCTTGAAGGGTTGCAGTTTATATATCAAAGAGTGCAAGAAGATGAGAAAAAGTATAAATATCTTTCAAATAGTGCAATTTTTGTTTAAAGAGTGTAACCTTCATCTTAAAAGATGTAGTTAAATCTAAAAGAGTGCAATGAAAGGAGAAACATTGTAAATATCTCCCAAAAAGTGTATTTTTCGTTTAAAGAGTGTAATTTTCATCTTAACGGGTGCAGTTTATATCTTAAGTAGTGCAACTTATGTCTATAATAGTGCAACATTCTTTTAAAATAGTATAATTTTATCTTAACTGTGCAATTTCATCTTCATCTTTCTTTTTCTATAATTTTTTATTTTTATTTTTATTTTTCCTTCTGCTATAATTTTTTTTTGTCACCCCTTTCTGTCAACGGCCATGGCGCCAGCGACAACACCGCTAATGACCCCCCGCTCCGAGGCTGCAACGCCGCAGCGACCTCTACGGTGTCAGTGTCGGTGTCGGCAAAGATACGTCATCGTCGGAGGCGGTAGAGGAGGAGGGAGAGGGAGAGGACGAGAAGGGCGGGGAAGAGTGAGAGAGGGTGAGAGAGGCGTCATCGTCGGAGACGGTGGAGGAGAGTGAGGGGAAAAAAAAAAGAGTCGCGGCGCTGTCTTGGCAGGGTCGGAGGCGAGGAAGGTAAGGGGTGCGCGAGCGAAGGTGAGGGCGAAGGCGATAGGGTGAGAGGTGAGGTGGGCGGTTTCCGCCTCCGCTGCCTTCTTCCACGAGCAAGAAAAAAATGAACGAGAGAAAAAAAAAAGAAAAAAAAAAAGGAGAGAGCAAGAGGAGAGAGAAAAAAATAATAAGNCTCTCTAGAAAATGTAGGGAGAGGGTGAGAATGAGAGAATGAGAGAGGGAAGAGGAGGAAATGGCTAATAAGCCCATCTAATGTAACAAAATCCAGTGAGGCCCCTCAAAAATCCATTATTGCAACAGTCCGGTCTGGACAGTTTTCGCCCAGAGGGACCGGTCTCTCCCCAGCAGGGACCGGTCTCTCGCTGCGAACCCGAAAAACCAGCGTTCGGGAACCGGTCTCTCCCTGCGCGGGACCGGTCTCTCACTGCGAAGACGCGTTCGGGAACCGGTCTCGCCTGCAAGGGACCGGTTGCCTCAGGCTGCCTCAACACTGCTCACTGGGGGACCGGTCTCTCTTTCCAGGGACCGGTCCCCGAGAGTAAAAACTCTCAGGACTTGTCCAGAATTTCAGTTTTCGAACTTTTTAGGTCGGAAAATATTCTACAACCCTCCACCAAATGTGGAAAAGCTCGAAATACACCCAAACACTCGAACCTCGCAATTTGCAAAGGTCCAGTGCGTTACAACCTGTGTGGTAGGGACACGGTCATTTTTTCAATTTTAATTTTGATAGTGCTATTTTTAAAATAAAAATTGCTCATGGGGCTATTTGCAAAAAAAGCCCTTTTTTAAAATACTATAGAAAATAGGTAAAAATTTATAAAATTTATATGAACTACGAACTATTTGAAATGATTGGCTTAAAAAGGCCATTTCAAATTATCCATCCGACCTTTTAATTATTTATTTTTCCAAGAAATAAACCCTGTAAACAATTTAAAAAGTAGAACTTGATTAAAAGCGGACAGTTTAAAAAATACAAATAAAAATTTATTTCTATAAAAGAAAGAAGAAAAAAAGAAAATTTTAAAACTAAATGGAAAAGATGAAAATAACGGTCATCAAATCTAAAAAATGAAAAACGACCAATTTGTAGATCGGTACTTATAGTTCAGGTAAGTTTTGTATTTTTTTTACCTAAAAAATTAGTATATGGTTTTTTTTTTTCGTAAATTTGAAGGAACAAAATGAAATATTTAAATTTTACAGTGATATATTCGCAATTGTCCCTTATTATTACACCGAACAAGCAGTTTCTTCGTGGAGGAGAAGAAGAAGAAGAAGAGAGAGAGAGAGAGAAACCCTGGGTGAGAGAGATAGAGGAGGGGAGGGAGAGGAGAGGAAGAGGAGATGGAGATGTGCTCGGACGAGGCTGTGAAGTACATGTGGGAGGGGGCGATCCCTCTCCAGATCCATCTCCATGAATCCGAGGTCACCACGCTACCTCCTCCTTCCCCGATCTTGGTATGATCCTCGCTCGCTCTCTCTCGCTCTCTCTCTCTCTCTTCTCTCTTCTCTCGTCTCTTCTCGCATTACTTTTTTCTTTCTAACCTTTAGATTATCTACTTTGATGCTTGCTTTATGCGTTAATACGCGATTGATGGCTCGATCTAGAATCGGCATTATATGTCTATGGGTTGTTAATTTAGTTGTTTGTTGTTGTTGTTTGGTGAGAAATGAAATTGCGGATCCAGTAGTTTGGTATTTTTTGGTTGTGAATTTGTTTATATTGCTGTGTGATATAGTGAATCGCAGTAGGAATGTGGAATTTTGTGGCTTAAAAGCTGCCTGGATCATTTACTGCAGATAATGTCTTAGATTTGTTTATCTTCGATGATGGTTTTTTAAGTTGTTGTTATAATAATTACACCTTTCCATGCTGTATGAAATTTTGAAGTTGGTAAATTACTGCTCTTTTTACTTTGCGATTGTGTCTTTTAGCAAGTTTTGAATTAGACATGTTTTGCCGTGCTGTTAGAGGGTAGTTTGCCGTTAATTAAGTGCTCTAAAAACTCTCGGGCATGAATTTGGAAATCTGAGTGGAGGTTATTGGATTCTGGGGCTCAGAATTTGTTTCAGTCTCCCTATGTTATCAGCAGGAAGCTGTTGTATTTGATTTTGTACTAGAAGTTAATTGATAAATGAAATACGAACAGAAGCGGCGAAACAAGATTTAGTTTCATCAAAACTTTTACTATGGTTAACTTTCTTTGTCTCCTCTATATGCTTTGAATGTTTATTGAAACCTGGCCCTTGCGTTTTTCTTGAGTGCCGGGATGTCAGCTAGAGGTTTGAATTGGAGGTTTGGACATGATGAAGATTTTAAATGCTTTCACACCGTAGGAAAGAGTGTTTAGGTTATATTATGGTTGGGGCGTATATTGACTATTTAAATGTTTAAATGATGTTTCGAACTTAATGGCGTCTTGGCTCCATTGGAGATTCAATAGTTTTTTTTTTTTTTTTTTTTTTTTTGGTTTTTTTTTTTTTTGACGAAAACTGTCAGTTTTTAATACAAAACAGACACAAAATAGTCAAATAGGCCTATTTTGTAGTGATGAAAACGGTCGGATATGTCGGATAGTGCCGATCATATCTAATATCGTTCATAATTTTTTACGTTGATTCGGATACGGCGAATTGAGAATTTGTTCTGAACTTCGGAATATTGTCAGATGTAAATCAAATTCTTTCAAGTAAAAAATAGATTCAGATATACAAACCTGTGTCGGAATGAACAAGTGATATTTTAATGAATAGATTTAACAAAAATAAAAAATAGTTTTCCGAAATTATTTAAGACCTACATAAAATGTTATAAAATGTTAAGAAACATAAGGAACAATTAAGATTCTTAAGAAAGATGTTATTGGAATATGAGTAAATAATAATGTTAATATGAGATTATTGTTTTGGATTATGAGTAATTCCGTATCGGATCTGAATTGAATAGGTATGCGTGAACAAACCGATTCTGTAATCGCAAAAAAAATTTCGTATCTGCGAAGATCCAAGTCTGAATCTGAATCGAATCGGATAGTGGTTATCCAACCAGTATTCGATAATTTTTTGGATTCGTGTTGAGATTCGGTAGATAATATCTATAGTTTTCATCTATACTATCTCAGATTTGCTGTTTAATGTAGAGACTTACTTATGCTCAGATCTGCTTTTACTTTAGAACTGAAGTTTTGTTGCAAATTGAGTTAGCTTTCTCTTCTTGAGTAGATTGTTGTTGTTATTTTAGCTTCTACTGATTTATGGTATATTTCTTGTTTTTATTATAGATTCTAGGTCACGGCCTTGAGTATCTGCCTCTACTAGTACGATGCATAAGGGCTCATTTCAGTAAGCAACTTTCTCGACGGCACCGATCTGTTTTGGTTTGACTATAAAGGACGGCCACTGAAGGTGGTACTATTATTTATGATTTTCGGGGGATTTTTGTAGCGACTTCACTTAGCAAGGCTAAGTTTAGGTTGATATTGGGGAGCCAAAATTAAATTATGCCTTACAGAAATTTAATATTTAGCTGTTATATCATTTCGATTTGACATAAAATCTTCATTATCTTTTTCATTTACATTGTAAATTTGCCAAGGGTTTGATTACTTGTAGTTTTGTGAATCTTTTTAATTGCTTTAGGTCTATATGTAATGGAGTTCTTTTTGATCTTTTATGATGCAGAACCAGGAAAGACTTGGAACTAACAGTGAGGACTTATATTACATATTTATATAATTGCATGTGACTTTATTTATTGTTGTTTTGACTCTCTTTTTCGTTTTCAAAATTCAAACTGTTTCTTTATTTCTTTTTTCTTTTTTCGGGGTGTTTTTGTACTTTAGGTCTTGAACGATACAAAATGGAAGGGTCTTATTGTTACATTGCCTATTGTTTCTCACTTGATTGTTCTTTAGTTGTTATATTTAATTAAACTTGGAATATGTTAATATTTAATAAAAGTTTGAATGTGTAAGCATTCATTTTGCAGGTCTATCACAGGTTGGGTATTGCTATGTGCTTTGTTATGTTATTTTGTTTTGTTTCTGTTTTTGTTGTTTCTGCTGCTTTGTTATATTAAAATTCGTCATCTTTAAGTATTCTTGATTTAACTTTCAAATACTTGACTAGCGAAAGTAATATAAAATCAAAGTAATAGCTTTTTGGTAGATCTTTTTTGAAAGAGATAGGTACTTTTATTATTATTATGGGCCAGTACCTTATACATTATTTCGAGTCTGTTTACTCTATTTGGAACAACTATGGATATCAAGATGTTGAGGCTAATTAGGTATGTGAGAGTAATAAATTCAAATGTGTCGATAGAGACACGGGGGGATTAGAATATTAAAGGTTTATACTCTTAGGAATATAGGATTTCGTAATTATTGCTATTTGCATTTAGGCAACCTCGATTAAGCTGGGTAATTATGATAAGTGGAAAAAGATGTATTTTTTTATATATTCTTGTACATCGTGTGTACAAAAATTAATAAACTGAAAAAAGATTAAAGCTAAATTAGTTTCTCTATCCTTTTCTTTAATGCAATCATCGCACAACATATTATTAGCGCTGCGTCAGTCATTTCTCATTGAGCCATGCATCTATGCAGAAAATCTGTTTTGGTTTTTCAGTCGAGATTTGACACGCATAGTATAATTATGTGCAAACTGTCTGTTGGAATTATATCGATTACTTGGCACGCGCATGACGAATGCATTTGCTCAGGATTTTCTTTGACATTTCACATGATGTGCACAACAGTCTTTGGATTTATCGAAAACGTTAGCATGCGACATAAGCTATGCTTTATGCAAATTCTTTTTGGCATTTTGTTTAACACTTGGCAAATTGCACATAACTATCCATCATGCCACAAGTTGTTTTTGACAAAAAGCCAATATAAAGGCGGCCAATCTATTTGATCAGCCTTTCGTTCAAGACTAAGCGTAAACGGATGATCGTCGTGTAGTTGCTTTGGCTCACGCTGACGTAAGCATCAGCGGGATCGTCTTGCCGCATTTACCGCCGATGGTAGCATCGAGCAGGTCATTGGTGGTCATTGTGTGTTGTCGTCGCTGCGACACGCGGTTTACGCCATGGTAGCATGAGGGATCGCTCTGTCGTCGTTGTTGTTTGTCAGTCGTCGCGTCTTTGACGCGATGGCTTTAAGCATCATGCAGAATCGTCATCGTCGTCGTTGTTGTCGAGTCGGTCGCCGTTTTTCGCGATGGCTGAAGAGTCGAGCCGGATCGTCGTCGTCCGTTGTCGTGTCTACGCAGTCTTTTGACCCCGATGGTAAAGCATCGAGGGATCGTTACCTGTGTTGTGTTGTTGTCGTCGTCGCCGTCTTTACCGCCGATGGCTTAAGCATCGGGGATAGTCGTGTCGTTAGTTGTCGTTCGTCCTACGCCGTCTGTTTACGCGACGGCTAAGATCGAGTGGATTGTCTGCGTTGTCGGCCGTCTTTAAGCCGACGACGAAGAGTCTAAGCGGATCGTCGTCGCAGCCTTTACTGCGAACGGGCTAAGCGTCAGCGGATCGGTCGTTCGCGCCTTTAACTGCGTATCGGTAACCGTAAGCGGATAGCGTCGTCTGTTGTCTGTTTAGGCAAGAAGCAGCGGCGGATGGCAACCTACCTTTAGTCGATGATGAGCCAACAGCAAAGGAAATTTGCACACTCCGAAATCAATGGACGGGGGCAACGGCGTCTGCAACGGTCTGTAGGAATGGCGAGAGCGATGGTATTTTTATTGGTTGATGATTCGGTTGTAGTAGATGGTAGATGACGGCATGTGTAAGCCGGCTTGTGGTTAGAAAGTCGATGTATGGGTGCTTTGACTAGGAGAGAGCGAAGAGAGTAAAAAATGGAAGAGTGAGAGAATTTAAACCCACCTTTTCTATTGGCTTTTTTTTTTTCAAGTTTCTTTCTCTTTTTTTTGTGAGTAGAATCCTCTTTTTTTTTGTTCCTTTTATTATAGATGATCGAGGGTGGTGATGGAGGTCTATGGTGTAGAGAAGAGTAAATAATGGAGGAGTGAGGGAATTGGTGGAGAAGGTAGGGATATTTGGAGAATGTTGGCAGGAGTGGAGGGATAGTTAGAGAAGTGGAGTAAGTGAGGGTATAATGATGGAGAAGTGTGAGAGAAGTGTGAAGGGATAGTGGAATGATGGAGAAGTGGGACAAGTGTGAGGGAATGGTGGAGATGTGGAGGAAATAGTGGGAAATGATGGAGAGTGGGAGAAAATGCGGTGGGGAAAAGTAGAGGAATAGGAGATAGAGAGAGGAACGGGGATGATGGAATGGAATGGGTTTGTGAAGTGATTGGAGAGGTGGGTTGGTAGTGATGTGAGAGAGAGAGAGTGGATCTCTCTCTCTCTCTTCTCTTTTCTGTGTTAACTGCGTGTAGAGATAAGTTTAGTTGATTTTCTTATTGTTGTTAGTACGTTGTCTCAAATGTATTTTTTGTGGTTTTATCAAACTTCTAGTCTGAGTTATGTTCTTTTTGGTTGCAAATAGAATTTTTGTGATAGCAAGTAAAAGGTTTTCATTGTGAAATGGTGAAATTACAGGTTTTTGTATATTTGGTATCTATTAAAAAATTTGAAGATCAATTTCTATTGGGGTTTGGTTGGTTTTAGGAGAGTTCAGACGATTTAGGTTTGACATTAAACATCTTGGATGAAAGAAAAATTCTACGAGAAGAGACCTGTGCGAATATTTTCTAATATGTGTTTTTCAAAATGGCTCTTAAACTCATAAAGGGTTTTTTCTGCCTGTAGCATTACTAGTTAGTATACAAAATAAGAAGCTAAACAAATGTGAGAATTTTTAAGATTTTCCTACAGTTTTACCTATATGTGTGATTTGGTTTGAAATTTGGATTTAAATCATGATTAATAACATACATAGGTCTTATATATTAGTTTTATATGTAACGCTTTTAGGTGAAAAGATATCATTGCATGTTCTTGGTAACGCTTTAATGGAAAGTCGTGTTACATGCTATCTGAAAATGTGTCCTCTTTATTTTTCTTCTTTTGGAGCTTAAAAATATGGCAGACTCTCAAGTAATTAGTGTCGTATGTGCTATCGTTCCTTGCTGCATTCATAGTAAATAATTTTTTGAAGATTTGGTTTGACAATTATCGGAGATTGTTAAGATATTTTAAATGTGTCATGTGCATATATGATGTTGAATTTCTTCGCAAATGTTAGGATAACTATTAGTTCATTAATGGATACTTTGCATTCTTCATTTCATTCCCATCATAACGTTATTAGATGTGTTTGTGGTTTAAAGACTTTTGTGTGTTGCATATTTGATTGTATAGATTAGGTGGTACTACTCTTGTTCTTTATTTTTTTCCCCATTATTTAGTTATTCAAAATGTATTGGTTTTTTATTTGCAACTACCACCAGAATATGTAAGTACGGTAACTTGAACCAATTTAATTATCAGCTCAACAGTTCATATTCAAAATGAGTAGGGAAACCAGAATTTTATGATGTGTATCGATAGATGAGTGTTGAGTTTTACTTCTTAAATCTTTAATGAGTTCAATTGGCTTATTGATCCTACACACTTTTGTTAGATCTTGAAAAAAAAAGGTCCCTCCAGTCTAATTATCACATTTGACTTAATTGGAATTTTTTTGGAAATATGCCGACTGAGTTTGGATTCTTACTAGAAGGAAATATTGGACTATGAAGGTCTGAGTCTTTACTGGACAATTCACCTACGGATCTTTATTTAAAGTCTTCTTCAATGAAAATTTTCGAGCTTGTAGAAGCTACTTGCTGAGTTGCTATTTCTTCTTCATGATGGAAGACTAAGCATGCTGTATTTTTGACATTTATTAGGATCTATCTGTCAATTTAGATCAGAATACTGTCTAGTCTCGTTCACCTCAATCTAGTATTATTCTTGTTTCCTTTTCTGATGGATGTGATGACTTATCTTGTGTGATTAAGCTCTATTAATTCGCCTGAACTCAGGTGGGGGCCAGATAAATTTCCTAAAGAGACTCCACTTGTCTTCTATAGAGAAGGAAAGCCGATAGATCCCCCACTCGGCATATTTGACGGCCTAAAAGTAGTGCTTGAGAGTATGGCATCTTACACAGATCGCGAAGTTCCTAAACAAACATTAAAGCTATGGCGAACTCAATCACCGAGGCACTTCTATGGTGGGGAATGGGATCATAATGGCAGCTGCTTATTCGATGAGCCCCCGAAAGATAATGAGGTACCACTAATGTTTTGCTCTTCCCAAGGTCCTAAAACTTTCTGGAAAGGCTAAATTGGATGAAACACTATAAATATCATAATTTTAAATTTAGAACCCCTGAAATTTTATGTCTCATATATACCCCTTTCAGACTGCATCATTTCATTATTCTGCCTCCTTCAGTGTTCCATTAGGCGATATTTTACAAAATTTTTGGGGTTCAAGGTGAAGAACATGATGTTTATAAGTGGGCTCCCCACATCTTTGCATTCGTAAAACACAATCCGATTTTTCCGAATTCCCTGAAGCCAAATTGAGTGCTGATGTCTCTACAGCTTGATTCTTGGTTCGATCCGAGGAACAGAGGAGTAAACAAAGAAGCAAGGGAAGTGAACACTCTCATTCAAAGTGCTTTAATTGGCACAGACATACAATTATTCAATTTGACCTATTTAAGTGAGTTTCGGGCTGATGCTCATCCAGCAATATGGCTGGGAAAGAAGGATGTCGTTGCCATATGGGGACAGAACTGCATGCATTGGTGCCTTCCCGGACTACCCGATACATGGGTCGACATCTTGGTTGCGCGAATCATGCACTATTTTCAACAGGGTAAGCATAGGAAAAATTAAAAGAAAAATTGACCCTTCAAACCCTATTCTCTGAAGATCGGCCTGATTTATTGAAACAAACTGGAGGACTTATTTTTCTCAAAGAAGCCGCTGATTCTTCTGACAGCCAAATGGTTCTTAAACAATGAGGTATGCACCAAGCATCTTCCTTGTAGTCTCGAATTTTTCCTTCCTCCCTATGTAGAAGTTTCGTGCGGTTCCATTCATTGATTCATTAATCCGTATGTACGGGATGTGTTTCCATTGATTTATTAATTAGTACGCGCTTTAAGCTTCGGGTTTTGGTATCTTGTCGCAAAAGCCTCTCGAAAGACATGTTAGACTAGTTTTTCTTGTCGATTTCTCTGAAATTAACAATGTTTTGGCATCTTACGGTATCTGTTATACAACTTTTTCTTGCTGATTTGTGTAAATTAGCATTGCATCCATAGCTGGATTTTGTTATGCCTGCTTAATCTGTAACTCTGACTGAATTCTTAGTTCCTTCTCTTTTTCTACCTTTTGTTATGAGAAAGAAGACTTATCTATATTTTGGGAAAATGCTATTTCCCCCGACTTCGGCGGGCCTATTTATTTTGGATCGCCGAAGTCAGAACGAATAGAACGGCTTCTGTATCTTCGTTAAGAGCCTCCACTGAAGTGCGCCGTGTAAACGATTGCACCTTTAGCTTGCAAGTGGTATTTCGTAATGTATGGAGATTGTGGTACTAGTTCTCTCTACATTCAGGGACTATCTTTTGATGAATCCACTGTGTGTGTGTGTGTGTGTGTGTGTGTGTGTGTGTGTGTGTATGTACATCTAATCCGTTTGGCAGTGTCTAATTAGAAGGAATGTAACCACAAATTTTTGTCTGGTTGTTTGTAGTTGAAAGCTGCATTTGCTTTCCCTGAAAAATAGAAATTTATCCTATCTATATGATATGTAATTTGACACTTTCATCAGATCATAAAAACACCTCCTTAATGAGCTAATATAAGCTTGCTACATATTTAATAAAAATTTTGGATGCTCCCACTATACTGTAAATTAACTATAAAACATGCATTAAAGATAAAATTTTGTAGTATAATAATGTATTTAAACATTTTATATTACATATATTATATTATATTTTATTTTATAATATTAATTATTAGATATTTTATTAATTATCTAATATAGTAAAGTGTATGAAATATTAGTATACACTAGGTGCACGCAAAAATGTCTCATTTTCTTTCATTGAATTAGATAGTTTTTCAAAGAGTTATGTCCCATTTAAGGCAACAACCATCGAGAGCTTGCCACATATTTAATAGAAAAATAGTGGACAATCCATTGCGAGGTAAATCCATTATAAAACATGCATCAAAACTAAATTTTTTTAGTATAATAAATTATTTAAATATTTTATATTTTATATATTTTATTATATTTTATTTTATAATGTTAATTATGAGATATTCTATCAATAATCTAATATATTTTTGCAGTGTATAGAATATTAGCATACATGAGGTGCAAGCAAAGATTCTCCTCTTTTTTCAAAAAAAATTATGAGTGCATTCTATTTAGCACTCTCTACACGGGATTGTATATAAGAACATACACCATATACTTAAAATTTTTAATAAAAAATTTAAATTTTAATTTAGTAAATATATTTAAATTATTAAATTTTGTAATTTAGTTATATTTAATTAAGTTTTGATATTAGAAATTGGCCTTTTAATATAAATTGTGATGAATGGTGAAATGGTGTGTTGATCTACACCATGTGTATATAATAATTTTTTTTCTCTAATTAATTTTAATAAGGTAATGAAATTACTATTTCCAGCTACTAACCGTAGTTCGAGATGCAGTAGTTGCGCCTCCAAGTGCAGATCCAATAGCAGCATATTAATGCAATTACATCAAACAAGGATAATTTTTTTAAGGTTTGTCTGCAGGTGCATTTTGCAGTGCAGTTTGAATTGTATTGAAATTGTAATCTTTACTTTAAAATGGCCTATGGCATCAGATTAGTTTGAAATAAAAAAACAGATTAAATTTAAAATTTAATTTTAAATAATTTAAATTTTAATTTTAAATAATTTTAATTTTAATTTTAATTTTAACTTTTAATTTAAATACAAAATTTTAACTTCTACCCGCTCGCCGCTCGCGCCCGCACCCTCGCCCGCTCTCGCTCGTGGACGCTCACCCGCCTGCTCGCTCACGCCTGTCCGCGCCGCCCACTCACGCTCGCCTATGCGTTGTAGCCCCAACCGAAGCTCCGATCACGGGGAGGGCTGCCGTACCACGTATGTTTTTACAATTCGATGGCATGAAGATTGAGACAAACGGTGCAATTGGCGCTCAATTAAAAAGCAAAAAAGAATGTGAGATCAACAAAATCTCTTGAATACGGGGAACTCTTCTTTTGCTTTCTAAATCATTTATTTATAAATTTTAAATATAAATTGAAATATTAAAATAAAATAAAAATTTAAGTTCGAAATTTTAAAATACAATTCACTTTAAAATTTAAATTTAAAATTTAATTTAAATTCTAACTTTAAATTTAAATACAAATTTTGAGCTTCTATATGCAGCCCACCATCCGTCAAAATTCGCCCGCTCACTAGGGGTGGAAACGAGCCGAGCTTGAGCGACCTTACCTCGGCTCAAATTATTTAAGCTCAAGCTTGGATTGAAATTAATTCGAGCCGAGCTCGAGCGAGCCTAATTTCGAGTCGAGCGAGCTCGAGCCTTAAACGAGCCGTTTGAAATTTTCAAGATCATACGATCAATAGTTTAATTTGTATAGAACATTACCTATAATTTGATACAAAAATATGTCTAATAGTTCAAAGTATAAAATAATTATATAAAATATAATATTATAATATAAAGAAAAAAATTTTATGAGTTGAATATCTAATCTTTTCAGCGTCACATGTCTTTTCTTCCGCCTTTAATCTCCATATTATTTATTTTCATTTATGCAGTCAAAAATAAATAAATTATATAGATAAATATTGGATTAAACTATTCAATCATATATAACTAAAATTAAAATTTTTTATGAATAATAATTTTTTACTTTAAAAATATTCTGTATATTTTCTCAAGCATGCAACTAATAGTAAGGTAGGCAACGGCGGGTATATGCTGTTACTTGATAATTTGGAGGGCTTCCGACTTGGCCACTTAAGGTCAGAGACAGAAAAAGAGAAAAAGAGAAATATATTGNTAAAAATTTAGAACTCTGTAAAAGAAAAAAAAAGAAAGGAAAAATGTATAAATTTAGTGAAATTTTGCTCTTTTATTTTGTCTATTGGATTTGTTTTTATGAGCCAACAATATTGGCCCAATTTTAACTAAACTCAGATTATTCACTCAGTACTCAGCCTATATATAATTAAAATATAATATATTTATATATTTTTTAATATATATATATATATATATATATATATATATTCGAGTTTTTTGAGCTTTTCGAGCTCGACTTGAAATGAATTTCGAGCCTTTTTTTTTTTTGCTCAAGCTTGGCTCATTTAATTTCTAGTCGAGCCCGAGCGAGCCAAATATCGAGTCGAACGCGAGCCAGCTCGCTCATTTGCCAGCCCTACCACTCGCGCCCGCACCCACTCGCATCCGCTCGCCCACCCGCCCCCGCTCGCACCTCGCTCGCCCGCTCACGGCGGCCCGCACCGTCTCTATCTCTCTCTTGTTTTACTTTTTTTTTTTTTTTTTTAATTTAATTATT
>NW_017890760.1:0-2409 GCF_001540865.1 Ananas comosus | reverse complement strand
TCTCTCCATTTCCTTCTCCACCTGCTCCTCTTCTCCTCCTGCACCCTCGCCGCCCTCGATTTCGGCGACAGTAGGAGAAAATCGAGGTGGGCGACAGTAGGAGAAGGGCAAAAAAGGCGAAGGCGAGGCGGCGGAGGACGGCGAAGCGGATGTGGGTGAGGGTGAGGCAGTGGAGGACGGCGAAGCGGCTAGGCGGCGAGGCGGCGAGGCGACGGCGAGGTGGCGAGCCGGAGGGAGTCGAAGCAACAAGGAGATGGCGGAGGGGTATTTTCGGTATAAAAATATATTTTTTAACGGAACCCTGACGGAACCCTAACGGTAGGGGGTGAAGTGCACATTTTTTATTTTACAAGGGGGCAAAGTGTAGGTTTTTAAATGTCAGGGAGGGAAAGTGAAAAAGCGGGGTATTACAAGGGGGTTTTCTGTAATTTAGCCAAAAAAAAAAGAGACAGACAGAGGAGTGGGTAGATAACTTTTATTAATATAACTTTTATCGGCTACTATAAGATAATAACCTTTAAATTAGATAAATTTTACTTTCCTGTGGGTAGAGGCGCTACATGCATAGAATTTATCTACTTTAATAATAAAATTAATAGAAAATTAATTTCTAAACAACGAGATTTCTGTATATATGGGCATAAGAAAACTCTCTATCTTGAAATTCAATCCACTATCCAAGTCAAGTCAAAATTCAGAAAGTTATTATTTTATTTGACCGTAATAAATAGTTAAACTTTAATTCAATATCTGTAAATCCTTATATATTCTTCATTATCTATAGGATGCTGCGGTAGCATAATGAAAAATACAAATAATATTATTTGATATTGAATGACTATTAAAAATAAATTGGGAATCCATATGAATATTCGGATTAATTTTAATTCAATATTATCTTATAAAAGATATGAGTAAGTGATCATATATCATAACTAGGATGCTATCGCTACTCCTAGACATAGTTGATCTCACAAATCTTTATATGATATTGAATGACTGAAAATTTCATGTTATTCTAAAACACAGCGGAAAAGAAATAAAGGTCTCTAATAATTTTCTTAACAACTTTATGTGACTCAAAATCTATAAACTATATGAAGTCTAGATATCCTATTCGAAATATTCATAATTACTGTACGCGTGTTTAGAATAATAATGCAAAAAATATGTTGTAAAAATCAAACTAAACACACCATTTTATACTAATGAATAAATAAATTAGTTAGTACAAAAACTAAATGTCATATGTAGATTTGATATAGACTTCTACAACAATGAGTGTTGTAACAAAGAAAATTATTAACCAAAACTATATACATGTATATCCTTTTTATTTTTTTTATTAAAACAAATAAATAAATAAATAAAGTCTCTATTTTTTTTTGTGTTGACCTTTGTGTTGACTGTACCACTTAGACCTTAATTAGTGGGTGCTCCTATCAGCCGTTTTTGTTGAACGCATCCAAGCAGGTGCTCTTGCATGGCAGCCAACGGGGTTGCCTTCGTATGGCCCCTGATGGGGCCATACACGTGGGCCCCGCCAAGCGCCGCCGAGCGATGCCCGCACGCTGCTCCAGTAGAAACCAGTCAACACAGGTGTTTTTTTTTTTTTTTGAAATCGCTCAATGTTGTGGGGCCGGTTAGGCCGTTCCTCCGAATGTCCGTCTCGATTGAGGTTGGCTGATATCACTAGTAACACAAACCGATCATTAAAATTTATTTGTTAATTTATTTTTTAATGAAAAGAAAATCAAACGAAATTTAAAAAGAAACGAAAATTCGGTAAAAGATGCGGCTTTGATACCAGAAACTAATATTGTATCTTCTGTCATAATTTTGATTTCAATACCCGGATTGTAGACGGCAATCCTTACTCGTAGTTCCTCCTCGTTCGTAATCTGCAAAAAGACGGAACGTTTCGAGTTTAATTCCATTATCCCTAGAGATGGGGCCGTCACAGAAATTAGGATTAGGATTAGACTAGGACTTCCGTATGTTATATTTATATACAACTTAATGTAAGGATGTTAAATCACGTCCGTCCATTAAGGACGTGTTCAGATACACCCTAACCGTTCGATCTANTCCGTATGTTATATTTATATACAACTTAACGTAAGTATGTTAAATCACGTTCGCCCATTAAAGACGTGTCGAAATACATACTAACCGTTAGATCTATCGTATATTTATATATCAACTTAAATAAACCGACTGTATCTTTATATATCGTCTTGAATAAATCACGTAGGCCACGTCCAATAAAAAATACATGTGGAGGCTCAACAACAGCAATAGAACTATGCACACATTGACCACAGTTTCATCCACGACTATTGAAGCGAATAGTTTTTAACAAAAGATAATAATATTTAAAGTAGACTTTTTTTTTTTATACAAGGGATG
>NW_017890759.1:0-36459 GCF_001540865.1 Ananas comosus | reverse complement strand
CGAATCCACGAAGCTTCAATCACGCCGAATCCCGACGCCACTCGAATCCACGAGCAACGATCCGAAATCCACGAACCGGCCGTCAAATACGCCGAATCCACGACGCCACCATGAAGAATATCATGAATATGGTGATCCTTCGCTTTGAGTATTGTAGAAAACCAGGGAATAGAACTCCAAGCAAAGCAGAGATCAAAATCACATATTGAGAATGCGAAACGATATCTCGATTTGATCTAAAAGAGGCTTTTTGTGGAAAATAGGTTTAAGATGAAATCGAGCTCTAGGGTTTTCAAAATATGTATTTTCGTGATGCTTTTATGTGTTAGAGAAGCCCAATGCTTATTTATAGGACTTTAGAATCAATTGGAGTCGAATTAGAAAGTTTCTTTCCAAAAAACAGCACTTGTACCGGAACAAGGAATGTGTCCAGGTACACCAGACGGAAGATTTTTTCTGCGAGCTCGCTGTACTTGACAGGCTGTTGTTGTTCCGGAACAGGGCTTGTACGGTACACATGAGCTTGTACCGGAAAACATCAAACTTCTGCGCGAACTGTGATGGCTGTACCCTGGACAGAAAAGCTGTACCGGTACAGCAATGCATTTTCGCTGAAAATGCATTGTTTTGGATTTTACAAACTCTTAGAAACTTTCTAATTAATTACAACTTGAAAACATGATTCTAATATCTATAATTAAGTATGAATCACCATAAACAAGATTTAAAGATTACCTACGCATCGTGATTCGTGTTTTGCATCCTTTCCAATTCTTCGAAGTCTTGGATTCTTCCATCTTCAATACTCCGATCTGAACTTCTTCAAGACTCCGACTCGACCCACGAAACTTGCCAACACATAGGACCTAACACTCTATAGGCGGACGTGTCGGTCTCCTATACACTGGAGCGATGTAGGTGAACGGGCTGAGTTTGGCCTTGATGTGTTGCGAGAAGCGGAGGAGAAAGCCCGCCTTGCTCGCAAGAGATTTTGCTCACGGCGCAGTCAAGACAGCAAAGCTATGCGGATAGGTGCTGACTAGATATAGAGTTCGCGGTGGGTGACCGCGTATTCTTGAAGGTTTCACCGATGCGGGGCGTGAAGCGGTTTGGAGTACGGGGAAAGCTAAGTCCCCGGTACATTGGGCCATACGAGATATTGGAGCGAGTAGGCACGGTGGCGTATCGGCTTGCCTTACCACCGAAGCTCGCAGATGTGCACAACATGTTCCATGTCTCCAATCTCCGCAAGTATATTCACGACCCCGAGCACGCAATGCTATACGAGCCGCCGGAACTTCAAGAAGACTTCAGCTATGAAGAGTTTTCGGTGGGGGTAATCGCCCGAGAGGTGCGAAAGCTGAGGAATCGAGAAATCCCCTATGTGAAGATTCGGTGGAGCAATCATGATGATCGCGAGGCCACCTGGGAGCTCGAGGAACTGATGAGAAAGCACCACCCTCATCTATTTGAGGAATAAGGTATGGGTTTGAGTTAAAGTTGAGAATTGAGTTAGTTTCGAGGACGAAACTCCTTTTAAGGAGGGGAGGACGTAAGGAAGTGAATTCTCGAAATCCGAGAGTTGTACTTCGTTCTGGATCGACTAATTATCGAGAGTATACCCTTTGTAGGAGTTGAAAACGTCCAAAACACAAAAAGTGCTTTGGAGTTGAGTCCGCGAGAGCAAATAGGCAAAATCTGGACTCAGCCGATTTTGCTCTCGGGGACCGGTCCCTGGAGGGGAGGACCGGTCCCCATAACTGATGGTCGCGGGGGAGGTCGATGCGACCGGTCCCTCGTTGAGGGGACGGGTCCCCGTGCGCGACACCCGCGAGGGAGAGCCTAAATTTGGCTAAGTCCTGAAAGGTCCCCGTTCGGGAACCGGTCTCTCAGGAAAGACCGGTCACCCAGGGACCGGTACCTCGGGGGAGGACCGGTTCCCGTACGCGTAAAATCCCCAGGTTGCGGGGACAGCTCTCGGGGACCGGTCCCTTGTCGGGGAGACCAGTCCCTCTGGGCGAAAACTGCCCAGTGACAGCAGGTTGAGAGATGAAAAGTGGAGGGGCTAAAGTGGATTTTGTTACAATAAAGGGGCATATTAGCCCACTCCCCCTCTCAGCCTCTCATTTCTCTCTCTCTCACACTCTCTTTCTCTCTTGCTCTCTCTCTCTCTAGAAAGAAAAGGAGAAGAAGAAGAACAAGAAGGAGAGGGAGGAAAAGAAGAGGAAGATAAGGAAGGAGAAGAAGGAGGAGATCAAGAGGAAGGCTTTGAGCACCTCCATCTCCCTCTCCTCTTCCGATTGGTGTAGCTCTTGAGGTAAGCTACTAAACCCTAGCTTCTAGAACTTAGGGTTTTGGAATTTTATGCTTTGGAATGGGCCAAATGGACCCTAGACATGCTTCTAAGTAGATCAATCCCATGAATCTAGGGTTTTATTGGTAGGTTACTATATGTGCAACCTAGGGCTCCAAATGGGGGCATTTTGTAAAGTATGAGATTGATCTCATTTGAAGCCTTGGAAATCCTATTGATAGGTCACGAAACGTGGGGGCGAAGTCGATTTTGGCTTCCGGCGAGCCGGCGTGAAGTTCTCGGTATAATAGGGCCGGGCTAGTATTGATTTGGGCAAGAAAGGGTAAAGCCTTTTCGTAAAGTTCGCCGAGAAGGATTTTCTAAGCCTCTACATCGATTAAAGGTGGGGGGTGCCATCCCGAAGCTTTCGAACTCCTTTCTATGTCTTAGATTGCATTTAATCTCATCTCTTCATGTTGCATTGTAGGATTGCATAGTAGCTTCATTCCTTATGCTTTCTAAATGATAATCTAGTGTACTTGGAACGCTTGGTAACTTAGATAGGTGAGGATTGGGTCGGAACATGGATCCTATAATGTGAAAGAAAAGAGATGAACCCGATGGGGGTATTGATGACATAGAAAGTAGTGTTTAGTGTAAAAGAACACACGAGTGGCATCCAAAAGTTAAATGATGACGGGTGGCATTAATGTAGTGTATATGACACTAGAGGTTTGAGAACCTAGGGATAGGTGGATCCCTTAGAAAATGCCTTGTGAACAATGAATTTAGAAAAGCTAAATAGCATTGCATGAATGTCGGGAACAAATGATCCCGCGAGAGATGTTGACTCTAGTTGTAGAGTGCTCCCTCACTTGGAGAGAATTTGATTGGTTTGTGACCCTAGTTGTAGAGTGTCCTCACTTGGAGAGGATAGATCTAGCTCACAGTCTGCGTTTGGGATGGTATAGCCATCCAATCCCCACATGGAGGGGATTGTCGTCGAGTACTCCGGAGTGTCGCGCGACTAGGACCACTTGGAGGTCCGGACCACATGGAGGTCCGCAGACGGTCCCGGGCTTGGGTGCACTTGGAGCTCCCTCCCCACTTTGGGATTGAAAGGTGAGTCATGGGCGAGCCCTAGGGCCTCGCCACAGATTGGGTAAATGAAAAGGTTAAAGGTTTATTAATGTCATTGAACATTGCTATTCGAACATGGATCGAATTTGTTAGCATGGTAGCAAACCTTTATTATATGATGCATGCATTCATATTCATGATTATGGGCATAGTAGCATAGTTTTCCTACTACTGCATTTACAGCTTTCAGATACATATCTATCTATCTATCTGTTGTTACTTGTGCCCACTTGGACCTAGTGGGGAGATCGGCAGAGTCGGCGGCCGAGCCCACTGGGAACTATGGAAGATAGTTCTCACCCCACTCTATTTCCAGTGGTAGGTACAGGGTTACCGAGAGAGGACCGCGGCAAGGGCATCGCGCCCGATCAGTGAGACCGTGGTAGTATAGTAGCTTTCCTTTTTGCATTAACACACCTATGTATTGAGAGAGATTCATGTAGGTGAGGTTGGAGAGCTATGTATTTTGAGGATCAAATGTATTCATTTTGTAGAAATGATTAAATGTAAAGAATGCAACTATTGTAATAGTTAGTAAAGTACTCTCTTTATTTCACTCGTATATCTTGTGGATTACTTGCTCTTCTTGTTGTCGGCACTGTTTGTGCCCTCGTTGAATGTGTATGTTTATAATTTAAATTCTTGGGTAAATTCTTGTACACATTCCTGTTGTTGAGCCTTGAGCGGACAGGGGAGGTGCTGTTCGTTCGGCGGTCCGCCGCTGCGGCCGAATCGTGCCAAATTGGTAGTGGTTTCGGAGCGGGGCGTGACACTATATCTTAGCATTTATGATTTGCATCTCTTCCATATGCATTGTAGGATCGCATTGTATTTCCATTCCTTATGCTTGCTATTGACATCGATGTGTGAGTAGAAATGCATGATTACGGCTAGATAAGGATTGGCTCTTGACATTTGAATCCTATAATACCGAGGAAAAGAGATGAATTCGATGAATGTAAAGACATAATGAATAGTATATGACTTAGTGTAAATAACACTAGAGACATGTGAACTTAGGGATAGGTGGATTCCCTAGAAAATGACTTGCTGTATAAACACATGATGTGGCCAAACATAGTATTTGGACATAGGGATAGGTGGATTCCCAAGTGTTTTGTAACCCTAGAGGGTAGGGTAACCCTCGAGGTGAGAGGCTTGATCATACTCACAGTCTGTTTATACTTGTGGTGGTCGCTCCACCCGAGTCTTCGTGCACTCCGGAGTTTGGTGCGAGAGGGACGAGTTGATGTCCTGCAGACGGCCCCGGGTTTGAGAACGAGGTGCGTCTCCTTACCATACGAGGTTTGAGGTGAGTCGTAGACGAACCCAAGTAGATCGCCAAGGATTGATTGAACAAGAGTATAGCATCGTTAATTGAACATTGCTTATTGGACATTATGGTTGGACATAGTAGCATAGTAGTTGACATTTCACTATATGATACACGCATGCATGATACATGACTTTGGGCATAGTAGCATAGTTTTCCTATTATATTATTTACAGCTTTGAAATCTATCTATCTATCCATCTACCTGCTTTTGCCCACTCGGACCTAGTGGGGAGATCGGCGGAGTCAGCGGCCAAACCCACTGGGAACCATGGACAATAGTTCTCACCCCACTTTGTTGCAGGGCCTAATACTAGTTCGCCGGGCGAGGACCGCGGCAAGGGCATCGCGCCCAAGCAGTAGTATGTAGTAGCTTTCCTTTTGCATTAGCACTCCTTTGTATTTGAGAGGGACTCATGTAGGTGAGAATTTGGAGAGCTATGTATTTTGATGACACTAGTAGACACATCATTTTGGAGAAAAATGTGATGTAATTGGATGCAATTAATGTAATAGTTAGTAAAACTCTCTTTATTTCACTTGTATTTCTTGTGGATTCTTTGTAAGGTACCGGACTTCTAGAATCATGAGGTTACGGTGTACGTTTCATTGGAAAGCCATTTGAATAGTTCCGGTGAGGTTGCGGTGGAATGTAATATACCGAATTTTAATATAAAAATAAAAATAAATAAAAATAGTATGAGATACTATTTTTATTGGATTTAGAGAAGTGAAATATGAGTTAGAAACGACCTGTGCTGAAATCGGAGTGAAAACAGAAGATTTGGAATTTTCTGTGAGAAACGGGGCAGATAAATTAGCAGAAAATGAACAGTGTCAGAAAAATATGAAAACTGGAGGATATGTCAGAAATATTTTTATGAGGCTAGATTTAAAGTTTCATACCATTCTGACACCTGTAGAGTGAGAAATAAAATCTGACAGTTATCTGATAAAGATTACAGTTCGGCACAGTTTTTGATGACCAAACGGGGTCGAAACTGAGAACTTAGGATATATTCTTACTCTAACATTAAACCGAGCCTGCCTGTCAAATTTGAGCGCAAACGGACGTTCAGAAGGGCTCCAACGACTCCGAACTGCTAAACTGCTGCCCGAGGTGAATAGTGTAATAGTTGAGGGGCTTATTTGTAAAAAAGGGATTTAACCCCTTTTCTTCTTCTCCTCCTCAGCCGAATGCAGCCACACACACACACACTCACACGCATACAAGGAGGGAGAGAGAGACCTCCCTTTCTCTCTCTAGATCTCTCCCAAAAATGGATGGATTTGGTGGAGAAGCAAGCTTGGAAGTTGATCTTCATCTCCTTCATCTTCTTCCTCTCCATTAGAGCAAGCTTGAAGGAAAGCTCCAAAACCCTTTAATGGTATCTCCCTATAGTTTGGTTTTTAAGCTTCAAGAATGGATTTAGAGCTATTCTAGCATGCTAAAGAGATGATTGTTGCTTAAATCATAGATCAACTTAATGATTTCTTGCCTAGTTGTAAACCTAGGGCTTGAAATGAGCTTTTTGAACCCTCTCATGGCAGATCTTTAAAGCTTCATTTATAATCCATAGAAATGGTTTATTTGGAATCCTAGCATGCTAAATAGAGGATAAATGCTAGAATCTAGGATCAATTTNACTAAATAGAGGATAAATGCTAGAATCTAGGATCAATTTAGTTAATTCTTGCAATAGATGAAACCTAGGATTCAAAATGCAATTTTTGGAAATATGAGAGTTTGATCTCAATTGACCCTCTGTAAACCTAATTGATAGGTCGCTGAACACGTTGGAAGTGACGGTTCGTCGATTTGTTGAGCGGGTGCGACGTTCCGGCTAAAACAAGTGTTGTAGGTTCGTGTTGACCCGGGGAGCCGAGGCGGCTTCCATAAATTGTGGGATCGGATTCCTAGCATCGTAACGAAGAACCGAAGACCCTTAATTTTCGGATCGCGAATCGGAGGTCGTAAGGTGGTTGCGCGTGGATTGGGTCGAGCCGTACGGCGTGCGCCGCGGGAGACCGATTGCGAGTGACTACGAGCAATCGGAACGCTATAACAGGTGGGTGGTGACCATCCAGAAGCAGTCGAACTGCTCCCTATGTCTAAGTTATATATTGATCAATTTGCATATCGATGTCTTGCATTATAGGGTGATAATTGATGGTTGGTTCTATATATGTATTGCATGCTTCTTGGTAAAGTAATGTATTTGGCTTAGCAATTGTATCTAGCATGCTTGAGGTTTATATATATGTGATGTGAAACCCTATAATGAGATGATAAGTATAGATGAGAACTTTGTAATGCATTGGGTTATGGTATTGGAAACTCTAATCGTCATTGATCAAGTTGCATATTGTGATATTGCATTGTAGGGTGCTAGATGGTATTGTTACATGTTATGTCATGCTAGTGGTAGTATAGTGTTAATGGTTTAATACTTGTACCTAGTATGCATGGGATTGAGACATAGTGTTGTGAAACCCTATAATGGCATGATCAATGTGGATTAAACTCTAGTTGGATGACAACCTAGTTAACATGTGCAAGTACAGTGTTGAGAACCTTAAACTGTGACGAGTGGCATCTAGTTAACAATGAACACAGAACGAGTGGCATCTAGTTAACATTAAATATGAGAACCTTAGTGTAGTCGAAGCACTATGAGATTGAGTACTAGAATACCTGATTCTATGATGACACCAACCTTAGTTGGTAGGATGTTCCCAGTTCAAGAAATTGGATTATACTCACATAGCCTGTCTGCGCTTGTCGGGGTCGCTACCCACAGGCTGTGCACTCCGGAGTATTTGTCACTCGAGGGGCAGCCACGCGCGTTGCCCAGACAGTCAGTGTATCTGTCCGCAGGCGGTCTCGGGGGATAGTTCAGTGAGGCTACTCCCCTATGAGACTTACAAACGTGAGATTGAGAATGAGTTATCGGTTTAACCGAATGATTGGGTGATCTAATGAGTAGCTTCATTGTTGAGCATATTGGCATGATAGTTAGCCTTTCTATCAGTTTCATGCATTCATTATATCGGACTGAGGCATAGTTAGATGTTCACATTCGTACTTGTTATCATTACAGTAGATGCTTTCCATTACACCTATCTATCTATCTGTCTTCCTGTGCCTCCTTAGACCTAGTGGGGAGATCGGCGGAGTCGGCGGCCGAACCCACTGGGAACTATGGAAGATAGTTCTCACCCCCATTTTATTACAGGGCCGAGTTCAAGTGTGCCAGCGGAGGATTGCGCTAAGGGCTTAGCACCCTAGAGGTGGTAGTAGTTTACTTTCCTATTTTGCATTAGAGTTACCCTATATATGTATTGAGAGTAGATGATGTATAGGGTGTGAGATGTTTTGGGATGAATGTAAACTAAAGTTTATACTTTGGAAGATGTAAGCTTTATATTATGTTTTGGAAGCTTAATGTATAATCAAAATGTATAAAGGTTGAATGAATGTAATAGGTAGAATGTATCTCTCTTTTATTCACTTGTATGTTGGTTACTCGTGATGCTTGCTTTTGGTTGTTTAGCACTGTTTGTGCTCTCGCTATCGTTGTATGATCATGTATGTAATCAAGTGTATCTCCTGGGAACTTGTGTGCATGATCTCGTTGTTTAGCCTTGGGCGGACAGGGGAGATGCTGTCCGTTCGGCGTCCGTTCGCCGCGCCCGAACCGGACCAAATTGGTAGCGGCCTCGGGGCGGGGGCGTGACAGTTGTGGTATCAGAGCGAGTAAGAGCAAACAAAGAGAGAGTCTAGGATGGACCTAGGAAACCCTAGGACGGTGAACCCTAAGGTTATAGGTGCGTGAGTGGAACGTGAATCTATTCGGCGGCGGAAGTTGAATCGATTGGGTAAAGTTAGTATACCTCTAAGATGGATATTAGAGGTGGATTCAAGGTTTTGTTTATTCTCACCCGAGAGTGTTCATGTTGGATGCATACAACAAGAAACCGAGTGATGAGAATAGGCACCCTTGTGTGACTTTCGCCCGATTTGAGTCGCGTTGTCCATCAGTTGTGACAAGGTTAATGGGTTAAGGTAATTGACCGAGTTGTTGTGTTTCAGGAACTAATGGCACCAAGGAGACACTACGCGCGTAGAACCGTTCCGGCACCGCCTCCCGAGGTGCCTGAGCGAGCTGAGTCAAGCGAGGTGCAAGAGCTGCGGGCAAAGATGACTGTGCTAGTTGGCGTGATTCAACACCAAGGAAGTCAGATCGAGCGGCTCCAAGAGCTTTTGGGGCGACAAGTGGCGGCAGCGGCCGTGACGGCAACTGAAGGCCATGGTCCGCCCGCGCCCTCGGCTCGCGCGCCTAATGCGCCTGAGGGCGTGAGCATTTTGGTGACTCCGGCGGTGGCGCATTCCCTGCCGGCTAGTGTTCCTCTGGCGGCTTCGGGTCCTACGATACTCGATGCGGCAGCTCGGGAAGTGAGACAGGAACGCGAGGCGTTCAAGGAGAGTGGAGTGAAGAAACGGCCTGGTGGTGGTTCGGGGGAACAGTCTAGTTCCAAAAAGGCCCCGAAGTACCAAAAGAGACGGTCCATTAGCCGAGGACCTCAGCGATGTGTGTTTTGCGGTGGAGAGCATCGCGCAGGGACTTGTGAGCATCGGGCGGGACGATGCTTCAGGTGTGGTCAGGCGGGACATGTGATCCGTCAGTGCACGGAAGGAGTACCACCTGCCCCGTCAGTTGCATCCGCCCCAAAGATTCAGCGACAGTTTGGTGGAGTTCCGTCTGCTACTGCCGTATCTGCGGGGTGTGTGATTTGTGGAGGATCCCACAGGGTGCGGCGGTGTGCGCGGCGAAAAGGAAGGTGTTATTCTTGCGGGCTGTCTGGCCACGTGAGATATTGTCACGCCCCGAGACCGGCACCAATTTGGTCAAGTTCGGGCGCGTCGGACAGACGCCGAACGGACAGGACCTCCCCTGTCCGCCCAAGGCCAACAGCGAGATCATGTACAACAAGTTCCCAGGAAATCACTTGAATACATACATGATCACACAACAACAACAAGAGCACGAACAGTGCTAAACAACTAAGAGCAAGGTACAAGTATGAAGCATACAAGTAACGATAAAGAGAGAAGGTCTATCTATTACATTCATTCAANAATTGGTGAATGGCTAAGTGTAAAGAATTATGAACGAAAGCATGAAATGTAACAATTTAGTTTCCTTGTATTTGGTGCAAAAGCAATCAAGTATTATTTATGGGTAAATATATTAGCTTAGAGCTTTCGCTTCTGTTGTTGCTTGCCCTCGTGCAAGCCTTGTATAAATGCTAATCTCATTGTTTGATTGCTTTACTATACATGGTTTAGAGCCTTGGACGGACAGGGGAGGCTCTGTCCGTTCGGCGTCTGTTGACGTGACCCGAACCCGACCAAATTGGCGGGGATTGGGGCGTGACAGATAAAGTGGTATCAGAGCGAAGTGGAAAGCAAGAGTCTAGGAATAACCTAGGAACCCTAGGAATTGGAGACCTTAGGAGCTTAGGAAACGTTTGACGTGGATTTGGTCTATGCGAAAGCGAATGATTGGGTTAACAATAACACTTCTCTAGAAGGAAGTAGAGATGGACTAGAAGGCTTAATTGTTGTCTACTTAAGGAACCTTGTGGGGCGGCCGACCACATAACACCGAGAGTGGGAATAATTAGGCTTGTGCTTTCGCTTAATTGGGTAGTCATATGGAACGTGTGAGAGTCACGTGTATTGAGTGCTAATGCGTGTAATGCGTTTCAGGAACAATGTCCCCGAGACGCTACACCCGTAGAGCCGCTTCGGCACTGCCCGATGAAGTGCCCGAGCAGACGGGAACGGATGAAGTACGCGAGCTGCGAGCCCAAGTAGCGGCATTGGCCGGGGCTATGCGGCTTCAGGGGGAGCAGATTGGACGGCTCCACGAAATGATGGCCCGACAGGCGGCGGCGGCATCTGTGCCGAGGGATCCGCCCGCACCTGCTGCTCCTGTAGCACCACCTCCTGCGGTGGCGGCAGCACCGGTGACGGCCATTCCTCCGACGGCATCGGGTTCATCGGCTCCTATCCCCGATGTACTTGAGGCCGAGCAGGAGCGTACGTTGGCGGCGCTGACGGCGTTCAAGCGATTTAACCCTTCGACCTTTGTCGACGATGTGAAGGATCCGTGGGTGACGGAGAATTGGTTAGCCGCGATGGAGGCGTTGTTCGAGGATGTCTATACCCTCGAGAAGGATAAGGTTCACCTTGCGGCTCATTGCTTCGATGGGTCGGCTCGGCTGTGGTGGAATCAGGCGAAGAGAAGTCGCTCATTAGAGCACGCTTTTATTTCTTGGGAGGCGTTTCGGGAGATACTGCTTATGGAGTATTTCCCTGAAAGTGACAAAAGGAAAATCAAGGAGGATTTTCGGAAGCTAAGGCAAGGAAGCCGATCGGTGCGGGAGTACAAAAGAGAATTCACGCACATGATTAACTGCGTGCCGGGCTTGGTTCATGGTGATAGGGACCGAGCGGAAGTGTTTGAGCGCGGGTTGCGACCCGAGATTTTCAAGGTCATTCATGCATTCCGCCTGAAGACCTATGAAGAGGTTCTTGACCGCGCGCTTTGGGTGGAACGCGGGAATGCCATTGCGCGAGATGAGCGAGAGGTTTTTGAGAGGGACAGGGAAAAAGATAAGTCCAAGAAGCGACCGACTGGTGGATCTGCGGGGCAATCCAGTTCAAAGCGGCCCCCGCGACCTCAGCGATCCCAGTGGCGGGGAGGCAGGAGCCAGACGGCTTCCTTTCCGTGTGTCATTTGCGGCGGAAATCATAGGCCCCGGGACTGTTCCCAGCGCGAGGGGAAATGCTATCGATGTGGTTCTGCTGGACACATGAGTTGGGAGTGCCCGGGCGGCGCATCCCCGGCCCCGTCATCAGCTTCAGTTCAGTACACTCAGCGACAGCTGGCGGGACTGCCACCCGCCGTATCAGCTGGACGATCATCGGCGCCTCGTCAGCCGGAGGCCTCTCGAGCACCTAGTGGGCGGGTATTTGCCACTCAGGTGGAGGAGTCCCCCTATTACTGTTCCTGACGACGTCGTGGCAGGTATTGTTCTTATCAGAGGCACTAGAGCTAGAGCCATATTTGATACAGGTGCATCTCAATCATTCATGACATCATCATTTGCACTAGCTCATGAAATAGAGGTCACGCACTATGAGGATTATTGGACGGTAACAGCACCTGGACTTACGTTTCATGTGCACGATGAGTGTTTAGACTACTGTCCAGTGCAGATAGGCGATTGGATCATGCCAATCGACTTGTTAGTGTTGAAGCAATTGTGGGGATTTGACGTAATCTTGGGCACCAATTGGCTCTCCAAGTATTACGCGGTTGTCGATTGCGAAAGAAAGGTTATCACATTTCGTGAACCTGACCAAGAGGAGATGGTCTATAAGGCGTGTAATGGTGCGCGTTTCGTGGCGACCATATCGTCGGTGAGGGCGAAGAAAATGATCAAGGGTGGTTGCAAGGCGTACTTGGCGACCATCGTAGGCCCTCAAAAGGAATATCCGGAGTTAGAAAATATCCGAGTCGTATGCGAGTACCCGGACGTGTTTCCGGCGGAGTTACCGGGATTGCCACCGGACCGGGAAGTCGAGTTTGTCATTGACTTGATTCCTGGGGCGGCGCCAGTTTCGAAGGCTCCGTACAGAATGGCACCGGTAGAGTTAAAGGAGTTAAAAGCCCAGTTGCAAGACTTGCTCGATAAAGGCTTTGTACGGCCGAGCGTGTCTCCGTGGGGAGCTCCGGTGCTATTTGTAAAGAAGAAGAACGGCACTCTTCGACTCTGCGTCGATTATCGCGAGTTGAACAAGGTGACGATTAAGAATAAGTACCCGTTGCCTAGGATTGATGATCTATTCGATCAGTTGCAAGGGTCAAGGGTGTATTCAAAGATTGATCTCCAGTCGGGGTATCATCAATTGAGGATACGGCCCAAGGATGTGCACAAGACGGCGTACCGTACGCGGTATGGCCATTATGAGTTCACAGTGATGCCGTTTGGGCTCACTAATGCCCCGGCGGCATTTATGGATCTAATGAATAGAGTCTTCCGTCCGCTATTGGACCGGTGCGTCGTGGTATTCATTGACGACGTATTGGTATATTCTCGGACCGAAGAAGAGCACGAAGAGCATTTAAGGCTCGTGTTGGAGATACTCCGGAAGGAAAAGCTTTATGCAAAATTGAAGAAATGTGAGTTTTGGCTTTCGGAGGTTACCTTCTTGGGTCACGTCATTTCCGGAGAAGGCATCTCGGTGGACCCAAAGAAAGTGGAGGCGATTAAAGATTGGCCTCGCCCGACAAGCGTGGCGGAAATTCGTAGCTTCCTTGGACTTGCGGGCTATTACCGGCGGTTCGTGGAGGGGTTTGCTAAGATAACAACTCCACTAACGCGCCTTACGCACAAAGGGGTGAAGTATGTTTGGGGCCCCGAGTGTGAGCAGAGCTTTGAAGAACTGAAGAATAGACTAACGTCTACCCCGGTGCTTGCTTTGCCGACGCCGGGAGAGAGTTATATCGTGTATAGTGATGCTTCGTACGTCGGACTCGGGTGTGTCTTAATGCAAAACGGCCGAGTCATAGCATATGCTTCGCGCCAATTGAAGAGTTATGAGAAGAACTACCCGACTCACGATCTCGAACTAGCGGCGGTTATCTTCGCGCTGAAATTGTGGAGGCATTACTTATATGGGGAGCATTGTGAGATTTATACAGATCATAAGAGTCTCAAATATTTGTTCACCCAAAAGGAGCTAAACTTGCGACAGCGGCGGTGGTTAGAGTTGCTCAAAGATTACGATGTCACAATTCTCTACCACCCCGGGAAAGCGAACGTCGTGGCTGATGCTCTGAGTAGAAAGTCGGCGGAAAATTTGGCGACGGAAATCACGTCTCAACCGGCCTTGCGAAAGGAGATGCAGAGGTTTGGTCTAGAGGTTGTGGCACCGGGAGTGCCGGCAACACTTGCCACATTGGTGGTGCAACCGACCTTGTTGGGGAAGATCAAATAATTGCAAACATCGGATGAATTTCTCCAAAAGGTGCGGGGCAAAGTTGAGACCGGTAGTGTCGATGATTTTGACATTGGAACCGACGGCGCACTGCGATATCGGGATCGTTGGTGCGTGCCCAAGGACGACGACCTTCGGAGGGCGATTATGCAAGAGGCGCATCAATCTCCCTATAGCATTCACCCGGGCGGCACCAAAATGTATCGGGACCTGAGATTGCATTATTGGTGGCCGGGCATGAAGAAAGATATAGGGGAGTTCGTGGCGCAGTGTCTTACGTGCCAACAAGTCAAGGCGGAACGTCGATTTCCGGCGGAAAAATTACAAAGTCTACCGATACCNTAGCCTTAATGATTAAAGAGCAAAGAACAAAGAATAAAGAACAAAGAGTAAAGTGAAAAGAACTAAAGAACATGCATAATCTGCATCTATTAATGTTGAGCATATTCCTTGCTTTTGTTCAGGCATATTAGCATCATGTTATAGATTGGTTACTATATCCTGCTTATCCTTTCTATTATGCCTGAGTTAGTCCTAGTGGGAAAGTCGGTGATGTTGAGGCCGAACCCACTGGGAACTTTGTTGTAGTTCTCACCCCACTATTTCCACAGAGCCGGGACCGAGCGAGCCGGCGAGCGACCGCGGTAAAGGTATCGCGCCTTAGTCAGAGGCCACCAATGTTGGGTTTTATTTTGTAGTAAAATACCTTATGATCATCTTTTGTATTTGATGATAGTGATGTAAAGAAAGAATGTAATGTTTATTTTGAGGTAAAGGTGTTGTAAGAAAGAAATGATGAGATTATGTAAGAACAGCAACGAATCTTAAATGTAAGAGATGGATGCAATGTATATGATCTAAAATGAATCATATTACTTGTGAATGTTTAGTTTTCCTTTCTTTCACTGATGGCTATTGCTTACCCTCGCGTAAGCCGTTTGTGTATGTTTCCGCTAGTGCTTTTCTCTATTGATGAAAATGTACAGGTGATGAGCCTTGGGCGGATAGGGGAAACTCTGTCCGTCCGGCGTCTGTTTGACGTGCTCGGGTCGGGCCAAATTGGCAGCGGTCCCGGGGCGTGACATGGACTTTGTGACGAGTTTGCCTAGATCCCAAGGTGGACATGACGCGATTTGGGTAGTTGTGGACCGGTTGACAAAGTCGGCAGACTTTTTGCCGATCCACACTACTTGGTCGGGAGACAAGTTGGCTCAAGTCTATATTGACGAGGTGGTGAGACTTCATGGGGTTCCGGTATCTATAGTGTCGGATCGGGACCCTAGGTTTACGTCTCATTTTTGGAAGAGCTTGCAAGACGCATTGGGCACACGGCTCGATTTTAGCACGGCATTTCACCCTCAGAGTGACGGTCAGTCGGAAAGGACTATTCAAATACTTGAGGATATACTTCGAGCGTGTGTACTCGATTACAAGGGCGGATGGCACGATCATTTACCGATGGCGGAATTCGCATACAACAATAGCTATCAAGAAAGTATTGCGATGGCGGCATACGAGGCCCTTTATGGTAGGAAGTGTCGCTCGCCAATACATTGGAGCGACGTGGGCGAGAAGATGGTTCTTGGCCCCGACGTGGTGCGGGAGGCGGAAGAAAAGGTTCGCCTTGCCCGACAAAGATTAGCGACGGCGCAATCAAGGCACAAGAGTTATGCCGACAAACGGCGAAAGGATGTTGAGTTCGCGGTTGGAGACCGCGTATTTCTAAAGGTATCACCGATGCGAGGAGTTAAGCGGTTCGGTGTTCGCGGGAAGCTAAGCCCCTGCTATATCGGACCCTTCGAGATTTTGGAACGAGTTGGCGCGGTGGCCTACAAATTGGCATTACCACCGAGGCTCGCGGGAGTACATGATGTATTCCATGTATCCCAGCTCCGCAAGTATGTCTATGACTCGGATCACATCCTCTCGTATATACCAATGGAACTCCAAGAGGATATGACTTATGAGGAGCTTCCGGCGTACATTGTGGAGCGAGAAGTGAGGAAGCTAAGGAACCGGGAAATCTCGTATGTTAAAGTTCATTGGAGTGAGCATGACGTTCGGGAAGAAACTTGGGAACTCGAGAGCGAGATGCGAGAACGGCATCCTCATCTCTTCAATGAGATGAATCGAGGTACGGATTTCAACTTAGTAGTTTCGCGGACGAAACTAAATTTTAGGGGTGGAGAATGTAACATACCACGTCCCTCGTAAATCGTGCCGAGTTCCGTCGAAATGAGCGGAACCCGGAGTGGAGCGAGTTAGCATGGACCCTAGGTGCATTAGAGTCCATAAATGAAGCTAAAGGGACCCGAGAGAGCAAATCTGAAAATCTGGCTAAGTCCCAGATTTCGAGCTCTCGGGGACCGGTCCCTGAAGGAGAGACCGGTCCCCGTACGCGTAGCCTGCCAGGAAGTCCTGAGGCAACCGGTCCCTGGTGGTGAGACCGGTCCTCGGGAGACCGGTCCTGGAGAGGCAGACCCGTCCCTCACTACGCAGCAGCTGAAAAACCCTAAAATTTGGCTAAGTCCTGAAAACCCCACGTTCGGGAACCGGTCCCTGGTCGGGGAGACCGGTCCCCGAAGGCGAAAAATGCCCAGTCTGGGCAGATCATGGGAAATAAGTGGAGGGGCTTAAGTGCAATTGTTACAACACTTTATATGGGCCATCCTCTCTCTCCCACAGCCATTTCTCTCCTCCTCTCTCATTTTCTCTCTTTCTCTCTCTAGAACTCCTCTAGAACTTGGAGAAGAAGAAGAAGAATTTGGAGAAGAAGGTGGATTTGGTGTTTTGGAGGTTCTAGGAGCTCTCCAACAAGAAGAGTCTTGGTGGAGCTTGGACTAGAGGTGAGTTCTTGCAAGTTTTCCTCTAGGTTTTGGATTTTGGCTTAAGGGTTTGGAGCTTTGTGCTCCTTAGAGACTTTAGAGGCTCTTTTGAGCCATGGATGCCATGGTACACATGAGAGCTCAAGGTGCTCTCATGGTGAATCCTTGGATGTTGAGTTAGAAGCCCTAGGGATGGTTCTAAAGGTTTAGAAACCTTAATAGAGAGCTTCTTATGTGATCCTAAGCTATCTTTTGCTTAGTAACAAGATCAATCCCAGAGAAAACCCTAGGTGACATTGTTAGGGCTTGGAAATTGGGGCTTTTGCCCTAGGATTTTTCGGGGACGAATTGACCCCGTAGAAACCTAATTGGGGGTGCCCTAAACGCGTGGGACAACTCCGTTTGACATTACGAAAATGTTATAATATAGTTCATGTACAAAAGGCCTAATATGGCACTATTTTGGTTATAGGGCGCGGAATCGGCTTTCGTAAAGTTCGGGGGTCGTCACATTCCACACCCACACGATTATTAGAGGTGGGGGGTGCACGCCGGAATCGTTGGATTCCCTTCTATGTCTGTTTCACTTTTGTTGAGCATTTTATTATATAGCCATTCATGCATAGTAGGGAAATCTTACATGTGACTAGAGACTAGAACTTCAATATTATGCTTCTTATGTAGATGGATATAGTGATTGAACAAGAACCGAAATGGACATGTATGATTGAACCCGAGAGATGTGTGAATGTGAGACTTGGACTTGACCATAGTAAACAAAGGTGACATTGACTATAGAGACAAGATTGCCATTGACGAAAATGACCAGAAAGTGACATGAACAAATAGGTAGGAAACCTATTATAGAAGTGGCATTGTAACTAGTGGCTTTGTATCCTCAACTAGAGGATCGGATCGAGGCTCACGTGGACTTAGACTTGAGGAGGTCGCTCCTCCTCAAGCGGTGTACTTCGAAGTGTAGACACCAACGCGGAAGTACCCCGTCGACGATCCCTCGGGCGGTTGTGCTTAAAGCCTCCCCCGGTAGATGGGAAATGGAATGGTGAGCTATTGGGGTTAACATAGTTAACCGGTAAGATTGGGTACAGAAAGACAAAGGGATGGTAAAGAACAAGCATGCATGCATACTATATATTGATGAATACATATATCCACTGACATTCCTTTGCAGGCATAGTATTAGATGCATTAGCACTGGTTACTATTCATTCCTTGAAATACTTATGCCTGGATAGACCTAGTGGGTAAGTCGGCGAGGTCGGATGCCGAACCCACTGGGAACTTCGTTGTAGTTCTCACACCACTAACCCTACAGGTCCAAGCACGAGCGGGGCGGCGGAGGACCGAGGCAACGGTATAGCGCCGTAGATAGCGGCCACCGGGACTTTTCCTATTTTGTAGCCATTTCCCTTTAATATATGCATCAACTTTATTTTGTTGAGTTAGAAAGTTGTAAAGTTGAAAACAATATGTAATTGGTGAATGGCTAAGTGTAAAGAATTATGAACGAAAGCATGAAATGTAACAATTTAGTTTCCTTGTATTTGGTGCAAAAGCAATCAAGTATTATTTATGGGTAAATATATTAGCTTAGAGCTTTCGCTTCTGTTGTTACTTGCCCTCGTGCAAGCCTTGTATAAATGCTAATCTCATTGTTTGATTGCTTTACTATACATGGTTTAGAGCCTTGGACGGACAGGGGAGGCTCTGTCCGTTCGGCGTCTGTTGACGTGACCCGAACCCGACCAAATTGGCGGGGATTGGGGCGTGACACATAGTGTCCATAACGTGTGCGAAACGCGGTCTTCTGAACATCCTCCGACTTGATCTTTAACTGATGATAGCCAGATTGTAGGTCTATCTTCGAGTACACTCGCGACCCCTGTAATTGGTCAAACAAGTCGTCGATTCGGGGCAACGGATACTTATTCTTTATTGTGACCCTATTCAACTCTCGATAATCCACGCAGAGTCAAAACGAGCCATCCACACCGATAAGTCTTCTAATTTCGGCACCACCCGGTCCACCTCCACGACGGTCGCTAAGAATGCCGCACAACCGCCGCTGACCAATTTCCTAGCTCTCGTCGCCGACACCGTCGCGACGAAGCAAGAACTCCGGCAGGCTCGGTAAACAAATTCCTTCTGTCCGGGCTCCCGAAAGGTGATCAATTTGTTCTTACAATCGATCGTGGCGTAATACTTCGAGAGCCAGTCCATACCCAAAATGACATCATACGCCTCCAGTTTAGTGAGTTCCAACATCCTAATGGGCATTACCCAATCACCTACTTGTACGGGGCACGACAAGCACTCCATATAGGTATTAAATGACGACTCGGGACTTTCAACTCGCCACTTGCCACTCGCTTCTATGGGTATGTCATGCATGCGTGCAAATGCTCTACTAATAAAAGAGTGCGTGGCACCCGTATCGAACTCCATTAATTAGAACCATACCTGCCACAACATCAGGCTCCTCGGCTTGGATAGGCTCCTCGGCTTGGGCCTGAGTTGCGAACACCCGTCCGCTCGGCGCTGATCGAGTCCCCTCCGGTTGGCGCGGCGCCAGTGCGCGCCCTGCCGACACGGGGACATATAGGGCCCCTCCTTGATAAGGCGGGGGCGCTGGAGTCGATGCGACTGACGGAGTAGACGAGGCCCTTGCCGGACAGTCGCGGCTGATGTGTCCTTCTTGTCCACAATTAAAGCACCTTCCCTGTCGTTGTCTACACTGCGGTGCCCGATGGCTTCGATCTCCACAGATAGGGCACCGCTGCGGTCCACGGCCCCACGACTGCGATCGCGGATACTTCGGGGGTCTCTTGGAGCTCGATTGGCCCCCCGAACTACCGCCCGGTCGCTTCCTCCCTTTATCCTGGGGTCCTGTCAACAACTCACGTTCCTCCCGCACGTGGGCATTTCCATGTTCCGCCCACAGTGCCCTATCAAAAACTTCGGCGAAAGTCGTGAGCTTGAACAGTTGCACCGCTCTATATATCCACGGCCGAAGTCCCCGCAAGAACCATTCGGCTCAATCCGTGTCATCCTTAACAACGTCCGGGACACAGTCTATAATGTGGGAGAACTCCTGCTCGTAGTCCGCCACGGAACGATCCCCCTGCCTCAACTTGCGAAACTTCTCCTTCAACTTACGTTTCTCGGTGTCGGGGAAGTAATTTCCAAACACTTCCCTCTTAAACTCCTCCCAGAGCATTGGTGGAAGATCAGAGGGCCGATCACGCTTCAATCGCTTCCACCACACCTTCGCCGCCTTGTCGAGGCAATGGGTGGCGAAAGGCACCTTATCCTTCTCCGGGGTGTATAGGTCCTCGAAGAGAGTCTCCATAGAGTCCACCCAAGACTCCACCACCGACGGCTCCACCTTTCCCCCCTCAAAGGTTGGAGGCTTAAACTTCATAAACTTCATCAAAGCCGCCAGCGCACGCTCTCGCTCCACTTCGTCAGCCGCCGCATCGAGTGTCGCCGAACCCGAAGCGGTCGGGGGTGCACTCGCCGGCGGGGGAACTGCCGCCACTGGAACCGCCGCTATGCCCTCACCCTCAGCCGCTTCAGGCGTGCGTGCCGGGGGTGCGGGCGGATCACGACTTCCAGTCGCTGTCGCGGCCGCCGCCGCCGCTTGCCGCTCCACGAATCCCTGGAGCTGCTCGAACCGGGCACTGTCTATTTCACCATAGTCTCGCAGCGACTGCTCTCCGCAGCTCCTGCCTCCTCCGATCTCGCTGTTCGGCTCCGCGCGGAGCGGCGAAAGAACAGACCTACGCGCATACGTCTTGGGACGATTTGCACTAAAAAACTGATAGCTCGCAGTTACCTTAATCCGATAACTTCTTAGCGTTGCGAAATTAACGACTCGACGACAAAATCGGCGAAAGCACACCGGAATGTTCCGTTCTGAACCTCCTACGTCGCGTCGTCAACCCGGCCGCAACAACCACAACGAGCCAAGAAACGAGTTGTCACTCGGTATCCGTCTCTATTTCCAGCTAAGAGACATGACATCACTCCGACCCAATCGATCTACTCCGCCACGTATGGGTTCACGTTCACGCATCCACGCCCCTATAACCTAGGGTTTGCGTATACCTAGGTCTCCTAGTCATCCTAGACTCCTCTCTTTACTTGCTCTTACCTCTGATACCACATTTATCTGTCACGTCCCCGAGACCGGCACCAATTTGGTCCAGTTGCGGGCGCGTCGAACAGAACGCCGAACGGACAGGACCCTCCCCTGTCCGCCAAGCCCAACAGCGAGATCATGCTAACAACAAGTTCTCCCAGGAAATCACTTGAATAATCATACATGATTCACACAACAACGAAACAAGATCACGAACAGTGCTAAAACAACTAAGAGCAAGGTAACAATATGGAAGCATACAATAACGATAAAGAGAAAGTCTATCTATTACATTCATGACTCAATCACGCGTAGTTTTACTTTACATTAAACTCCACAATATAAAACATAAGGGCTTACATTTCCAAAATGAAACCTCACCCTATACATCATCCTACTCTCAATACAACGTGCTAACATAATCAAAAGGAAGGTAAGCTAATGCAACCTAGGGCGGCTAGGCCCTTACCGCGATCCTCACCGTGTGAACATCTCGCGCTCGGCCCTGTAGTAAATGGGGGTGAGAACTAAAATTCCTTAGTTTCCAAATCTTAGTGGGTTCGGGCCCGCCAACGTCCGCCGTCTCCCCATCTAGGTCCAAGCGGCTCAAAAAGTAAGAAATTCCGATAGATATGATAATAGAAAGCGGTAAATGACAGAAGTAAAGCTACACTACTATGCCCATCATAAATATATGAGACGCATGTACAATGAATAGATAACAACTAACGCCATTTCTATTCCAAAGGTAAAGCTTTTACTCGTTCATCGATCTCATTTACTTGTTTTCTTAATCTCGTGGCTTCCCTGAGGAGCCTACTTGTAAGAGAATGAATTCTGCGAAATCGAGGATTAGAACTTCGACTAGAAATCGACTAGTTGTCGAGTGGCGCGGACTTCCGAAAATCCGAAAGTGATTATAATCATAAAGTGCATTAAAGAAGGGTCCGCGAGAGCACCAGTGCAAAATCTGGCACTCGGGGAGAATGCTATCGGGACGCGTCCCTGGCAGGGAGGGACCGTCCCATCACGGCATGGGCTGGCGGGGGCTCCGGATGAGACGCGGATCCTGCGGCAAGGGACCGGTTCCGAACGTTGCGCCGCGCTATTAGCCGAAAATTTGGCTAAGTCCCGAGAATCCAGGCTCTCGGGGACGCGGTCTCTCGGTCAAGGACCGGTCTCACCGGGACGTCGTCTCAGGCCAAGGACGGTTCCCGAACGCGAAAATTCTTCCTGCGCTCGAGATGGAGAGCTCTCGGGGGACCGGTCTCCCGCCGACCTGGGCCCGTCCCTCCTGGCGAAAACAGCCCAGTGAGGCTGTTAATATATGATGAAGTTGAAGGCCTATTTTGTAAAATGGCCTTTATTAGAGGTGGGGGAACCCGCTCTTCTCCTCCCTTCAAGTTGCTATGCTCTCGTCCTCTCTCTCATCCGCTTCATTGCTCCTCTCCGGTCTCTGGAAGAGAAAAAAAGAGAAGAAGAAGGAGAAGAAAAACGAGAAGGAAAGAAGAGAAGAAAGAAAGAGAAGAGGAAGGAGAAGAAAAGAAGAAAGATGGACGCATCTCTTGCCCTCTCTGCCTTCAAACAAGAGCAGCTTGGAGAACTTTTGGAGTAACGCTCAACCTTACGAATGTAGATTTCTTGCTATAGGGTTTTATTGCTTGATTGGGTTCGAATGGACCTAGAGGAATAAGAGATGGTTCGGGGTTCGCAATCGAAGCTCGCACCGGCGGATTCTTCCCCGTTGCCTATTCTAGGCACGGATTTGGGATTTGAAATCTAGGTTTTGATCTACTTTGAGTGTCAGAAACCTAATTAACTATGTCTCGAACGCGTAGGAAGCGACGGTTCGTGAGTTCGTCGAGCGGCGGTGGCGACGGTTCCGGCTGAAACAAGTGCTAGAAGGTTCGTGTTTGGCCGAGAGACCGAGGCGGCGTCGAAGGCCGCAAAGACAAGTTTACTATCCTTGCGGCGTTGCCAGAAGGTGGGTGGTGTCGCATCCCGAAACAACGGGCCCCCTTCTATCGTCTTAGTACATTTTGATTCATGCATGCTGTGTTTTTGGCATATAGGATAATTGTGCATTTGCCGTTCTTATGCTTTCTTGATGATATCGTAGCAGTATACAGGATTACTTGATATAGTGGATTGATAGGATTGGGTCCGAAGACTTGTGAATCCTATAGTGGCAGAGAAAAAGATGGGCTCGATCGGTTGGTCTAATGTTAAACAAATACTAGTGGCATCTAGTTTGATATGAGGCAAAAGATGAGTGGATCTAAGTTGAAGTAAATAAAAGAACGAGCTGGCATCTATGTGATCCTAGTGTATATGAAACTAACTGGACCTTGTGATGAAAGTACCTAGAGGATAGGGTTTCCTCGGAGATGAGGATTGGATCTATCTCATCAGTCTGTTTAAATTCTTGTGATGAGCCCCACACAAGTATGCGCTCGCGGAGTTGGTCAGTGTGATTGCCTATTTGGGTCCCAAGGATCGCCTAATTTGGGTCCCGGCAGACGGTCCGTTCGTCATGGTGCGAGTTGACCCTCCCTATCCTTCGAGATGGCTAGTGAGCGATAGGGCTCCTTCGGGAAGCGCACGAGAATAAGAACAAGTAAATGCAATTGATGAACGATGTAAATGGTGTTACCTTGGACATATAATGGGTTAGTGTTTATCTATTTCATATGTAACATGCATCATTATTGGAATAGATTGGGCATAGTAGCGTACATTTACTCCTGTCATTTACCGCTTTCCAATTCTTTCTATCGGTAATATCTACTGTGCCCGGCTTTGGACCTAGTGGGGAGAGTCGGCGAGTCGGCGGCCGAACTACGGAATAAGGAAGTTTAGTTCTCACAGCCCCCATTTTACTACAGGCGCCGAGCAGCGGTCACACGGCGAGCGATCGCGGTAAGGGCCTAGCGCCCACGACAGTTGCACGTAGCTATCCACACCGCTGTTTGCATTATGCTCTACCTTTTATTATGTTTGAGTAGATGATGTATTAAGGGTGAGGTATGAGTGTTGTACTTATGTATTTGGAGCTGTAAAAGAAGGATTCAAATGTATAAAGAAGTTTGAGTGATTAAATGTATAGATTAGAACCTTTCTCTCTTGGCGTGAACTACTCTCACATAGCCATTCTCGGAAGTAGGAGGCTCAACTCGCACTACGAAACCGAGACGTCTGCCGGGACCCAAATAGGCGATCCCTTGGGACCCAAAATAGGCGATCGCACGTGACCAACTCCGGACGGGCACTAACTTTGTGGGCTTCCATGGCACAAGATTAAAAACAGACCGTGAGCATGATCCATCCTCGTCTCGAGAATACCGCTATCCTTTAGGGGTTACAATAACATCATAATAGTCCGTAGGTTTCATATACCTACGACTCATTGTTCTTTTCATTATTATACAACTAAATGGCCCTCCGTTCATGGTTACTATCACTAGATGCAAGCTTGTTTCGTTTGTTTAACATTAAGTCAACCATTGAGCCATCTTTTTCCTCCTGCACTATAGGATCTCAAAGTCTCGACCCACATCCTTATCATCCCCATATATCAAGGTATCCCATACATTGCTAGCGATATCATCAAGAGGAAGCATAAGAAAGGCAATCGCACATCATCCATATAATTGCAATAACACAAGATGCAAGAATCTGAAATGTACAAGACATAGAAGGGGGCGGTGCTTCGGGATGGACGACCACCCACCTTTTGAATAACTGCCGGCAAGGTTACAACGCTTGACTTTGCGTCTTCGCGACGTCGCTCGGCTCCTCGCCAAAATAGACCTTCTAAGGCACTTGTTTCAGCCGAACGTCCGCACCCACTCAAACGAATGACGAACCTCGCTTCCTATCCGGTTCGGAGACATGGCCATTAGGTTTCTGACCACATGCAAATAGATCAAAACCCTAGATTTCCAAAATCCCGCAATTCCCCGTGCCCGTGAATGCAACGGGGAAGAAATCGCGGTGCGAGCTTCGATTGCGAGCCCGAACATTCACTTATCTTTCTAGGTTCATTCGAACCATTTCTAAAACCATAAAACCTAGTTTACAAAATCCACCATTATAGCTTTAGCCTTAGCTCAAAAGTCCAAGCCCAAGCTTGAGAGAGGGAGAGAAGAAGATATCTTCTTCTTCTTCTTAGGCCTTCTCCTTCTCACTCCTTCTCTCGGCTCTTCTTTTCCTTTTCCTTCTTCTTCTTCTTCTCCTTCTTCTTCTCTTTCTTTTCTTTCTAGAGAGAGAGAGAGCAAAGAGGGAGTGAGAGAGAGAGAGAGCAACTGAGAGGGAGAGAGAGGGGTCCCCCACCTCTAATAAAGGCCATTTTGCAAATAGGCCCCTCAACTTTCCATCTAATACACAGCCCTCACTGGGCTGTTTTCGCAGCGAGGGACCGGTCCCAGGTCGGGGAGACCGGTCCCCGAGAGCTCTCCATCTCGGGCAGAAGAATTTCGCGTTCGAGAACCGGTCCTTGCCTGAGAGACCGGTCCCCGGGAGACCGGTCCTTGACCGAGAGACCGGTTCCCGAAAGCTGGATTCTCGGGACTTAGCCAAATTTCGGCTAATCTCGCTGGGCCAACGTTCGGGAACCGGTCCCTCACTACTAGGGACCGGTCTCATCAGAGACCCCCGCAGCCCAGCCTGATGGGACCGGTCCCTCCCTTGCTCCAGTGCAGATTTTTGCACTGGTGCTCTCGCGGACCTTTCTTTAATGCACTTTATGCATTATAATCACCTTCGGACTTTCCGAAGCTTACACAATCGACAACTAGTCGATTCCAGTCGAAGTCCAATCCTCGTATTTCGAGAATTCACTTCCTCACACGGAACTTTTGCAAATTGCAGAGTTCGAGTGTATGGAATGATGTGTGGATCAATCCTACATGTTCTAAAAGGTTATAACAAGTTTTTGAATAAGTTAGAGGATGATTGGAATGCTAAAAGTGAGAAAATGCATTGATCTGCGAAAATCAGGATTTTCTGCTTGCTGTACCGGTACAGCCATCACCTTGTACCGGTACAGCATTGGCAGATTCGTGGCAGCAGGGCTAAATTGGTCATTTCACATCTTGCTCTCACCTATTTGATTCCAGCACGCCTCTGGGGACTCAGTGGAGGGTGCTAGGCTCAGAGAAAGCTTCTTCCACTCTTTTTCTCTCTCTCTCTAGGTTTTTTCTCTCTCTACAAAGATTTCGACGATTTCGCTCGTTTTCGTCGCCGCGCTCGACCTTCGCTGGTTGCCGGTGTCATAGAGCTCACGTGGATGTGTGAGAGAGTATTTTGGAGAGCTTTTCGCAGCTCTGAACCAGTGAGGTGCTGGTTGGAAGCTTAAGAAGGTATTCGACTCAACTATTCTGTTATCGACGTTCTTTTAGCCGAATCGAGTATTGATTTTGGGTTTTTGCTTCCAACTGTTTTAACCTGAGATTTCAGCAAGTAAATATGAGTTAATTAGCTGTGAATGAACCCCCTTAGACCTGGGATAAGCTATTTGGAAGCTTAATAGAGATAATTAGTTCATTATGAAGCTAATTTGGAATTAAACGCGAGTTATTGCTGCAACTTGATATATATTGGCATATTTTCTTCGCAGCAGGTTTTTGAACCTTATTGAACTAAATTAGCGACCTTGGGATCTAGTTCGGAAGGTGTTCTAACTAAGGGTGAGCAGGAATTTCAGCTAGAAAGTTAATCTCGCGAGAATTCGACTATTATAGCTTATAATCGACTATATTGATGCCGTTTCGGTATTGTTCGCAGCGAGAGGGTATTTGACCGTTGGACCGTCTTCGACTGGCATCGGAGGGCCTCTTGGAAGCTTAACTTGAGGTATTACACTAGCCCAGAATAGGGATTCAAGAGGTTACTTTGTACTAAATGTGAATTGAGCCGAAATCGGACATTTCGGCCGTAGTTTTAATCCGATCTTGATGTTTGCCTTTCAGCGGAGTTGACGCTCATCGGAGTTGATTGTGGGACATAGTAATAGGTGGGTTTGACCTAAACAGAGCAAGTGAAGCTCCCCTATGTTCTATATGTATGGACTTGATATAGTTGTGCGATATTGACACAATATGATTGTTTGGAACTTCTTTGCCATAACATTGAATAGAACCTCTATGAAGTAGAGAGAATTCATGCATAATAGTACTTATGCTTATGTTTATGTTTATCTTTAGTTAAGTTGAATAACTAATGGACATGATACCTATGCTTTTGTAACGTAGAGAATTATGATATTCTCGTGACTTTAGTGATTATCAAGTAGAGAACAATAATAGGCCATGTGACTATGTTGATAGTGCCATGATAGTGGAAAAATTCCAATGCCATATATAAATTAGCATTACTCTCACATGTTTTTTACTCTAGTAGATACTAGTTGTTATCAATATTGGTTATATTGAAATTCCGATCAAAGGATCGAGAGCGAGAATATTGTGAGCTAAAATGCGATAATTGAGACATGTTGAACTGTGGAATATGCTTGCTTGCCATCGTGCTCATTCGCACATGCTTGTGAGGGTAGCTCCCTACAAGCCGGCACTCCGGAGTTGGCCTACGCGACAGTTGCTCGCCCGTGCGGGATTGGGTGCCGAAGTGGATTGCCGTGGGGAGTGTATACCACCACGGGGCAATTAGGCGCGGCGCAAGCTGGACTACCTTGAGTAGATCCCTGTGAATGAAAGGAAAGAGCTAAAGGAAATTGGGCAGTAATGAATGATTACCAGCTACAGTGTACAGTAGTTACTTACACATTTATGCTTATGTTTATGCTTATAGTAGTTGCTATGCTTCTATTAATCAGTTGATTCATTACTGTTGAGATTATGATTACATGTTGCTTACATGCTCATTACCTGTTGGCCTTATATACATCATGCAATTATTGCTTTTGCTTTCATTTAGTACATCATGAGCCTAGTGGTGTAATTCGCCGAGGCTGGCGGCTTACCCACTGGGAACTATTGTTAATAGTTCTCACGCCCTTCTGGTGGTTGTTTTTACTGAGCCTGTTACAGGAGAGGCCAGGGATCGAGGCAAGGGAGTCGCGCCTAGCTAGGGACTACTAGGAGCGTGCTAGTCGATCACCTTGCTACTCGGGCTACGGCCGAGGGTGATGTCCATATATGTATATAGAGAGACCACCATTGTATCTATTCTTTTTGTATACCCATGATGTATATCTTACTTTCGGGGTTGAGATTAGTGGTGTTACTTCTCCTTTTGTTGAGATCCTGGATTGTATACTCTTTGTATTTTGACTTGGATTTGATACTTGTTGTATATCGACTTGTACTTTGCTCTGATATCAGGATAGGACTTCTTGTTTTACTTCCTATCGACTTGCTTCTTGTAGACGCCTTATATACTGCAGGTGTATGGCGGGTCTGTGCACGTGCCGGATATGCTTCCGCTGGTATCCGGGCGTGACATACTCGTTGCAAAGTTATACTGTTAGGGCGCAACTAAGTAGTCAACTGTTGTTCCGGTTTTGGTTCTTGTGAATGTTGACATCGATTCGTTCCAAATTTACACTCTCGGGGCATAATAGAATAATATAAATAGGCTTTACTCTTTTTTCGATAGAATGAGAAAAAGTACTCGTTGCAAATTTATACTGTTAGGGCGCAACTTAGTAGTCTATTGTTGTTCCGGTTTTGGTTCTTGTGGTGGTTGACATCGATTCGGTCGAAATTTACACTCTCGGGGCATAAAAGAACAATATAATTAGGTTTTANTTATATACATCATGCAATTATTGCTTTTGCTTTCATTTAGTACATCATGAGCCTAGTGGTGTAATTCGCCGAGGCTGGCGGCTTACCCACTGGGAACTATTGTTAATAGTTCTCACGCCCTTTTGGTGGTTGTTTTTACAGAGCCATCTACAGGAGAGGTTAGGGATCGTGGCAAGGGAGTCGCGTCTAGCTAGACATTGCTAGGAGCATGCTAGTCGATCACCTTGCTACTCGGGCTACGGCCGAGGGTGATGTCCCTATGTATAGAGAGACTTCCATTGTATCTACTTTTGTATACCAGTGATATATATTTACTTTGTGGTTTGAGAACTACAGTTGTGATACTTTCTCTTTTTAGCTGAGATTTTGGATTGTACACTCTTTGTTCTCTTGTTGATAGTATATCGATTTGTACTTTGCTCTGATATCAGGATAGGACTTTCTTTGTTTTTCTTCATATCGTCTTGTTTCTTGTAGACGCATTATATACTGCAGGTGTATGGCGGGTCTGTGCACGTACCGGATATGCTTCCGCTGGTACCCGGGCGTGACAACCTTACTCTCACAATCTATGACCGCATAATACTTGGAGAGCCAGTTGGTCCCCAAGATAACATCGAATCCCCACATCTGATCTAGCACTAGCAGATCTATCGGCATAATCCAATCGCCTATTTGCACTCTGAATGAATGTTCCGGCGCATTGACCCACCAATAGTCATAATTACTCACTATTTCGATACCATGAGTTCTCGCAAAAGATGCACCAATGAAGGAATGAGATGCACCTGTATCAAATAAAGCTCTAGCTCTAGTGCCTTTAATCACAATTATACCTGCCACAACATCGTCGGGTGCTGCAGGCTGCTGCTTCTCCACCTGAGACTCGGCCGCTAGGCGCTCTCGATCCCTCCGGCTGACGCGGTGATGACGCGCGCCTAGCCGACATTGCTGGTGGCAACCCCACAAGCTGTCTTGGGGTAGACGGTGCTGATGCCGCCGTCGGCGAGACGACGTCCATCTCGGGCACTCCTGGATAAGATGTCCCGGTTGGCCGCACTTGAAACACTTGCCATTGCGCTACGGGCAAGTCGACACTCGGTGCTCTCCGCCGCAAATAACACATCGAGGAGGTCTCCAGTTCCTCGACTGCTGTCGGGGGTACCGAGGGGGTTTCTTAGCATTCGGCCGGCCCCCGGCACCGCCCGCCGTTCGTTTCTTGCCTTTGTCCTTTTACTCGACCATAGCCTCCCTTTCTTCACGTACGTGGGCGCTACCGTGCTCCGCCCACAATGCTCTATCAAAGACCTCCGCAAAGGTCGACAACTTCAGAATCTGCACCTTTTCATAGATCCTCGGCTGGAGTCCTCACAAGAACCAATCAGCCCGATCCCGATCATCTCTAACAACATCGGGAACGCAGTCGATAATGTGGGAGAATTCTTGCTCATACTCCCCCACCGATCGATCGCCCTGTCGCAACTTGCGAAACTTCTCTTGCAACCTCCGCTTCACCGTGTCGGGGAAGTAGTTCGCGAACACCGCTCTCTTGAACTCCTCCCAAAGCATAAATGGAAGATCGGTAGGTCGATCTCGCTTTACTCGCTTCCACCACACCATCGCTGCCTTCTCAAGATAATGGGTGGCAACGTACACTTTGTCCTTCTCCGAGGTATTGAGATCCTCGAAGAGCGTTTCCATCGAGTCAATCCATGATTCCATGACCGCTGGCTCCACCAAAGCCGCCTTCGAAAGTAGGTGGATCGAACTTCTTGAACTGAATGAGAGCCGCTAACGTGCGCTCCCGCTCCGCCTCTATCGTTGCATTATCGGGATTTGAGGTTCCCGACGCGGCCAGTACTACCGTAATTAGCACAGCCGCTGCTGCCGCCGCTCCCTCGTCTACACTCAGCACTACCGCAGGGGACGCGACATGCTCGCCACCCGCCTAGGCCGCCGCCTGTTGACGCTCCAAGGCTTCCTGGAGCCACTGAATCTGCTCCCCTTGGCGTTGAACAGACTCTGCTTGTTGCCGCACTATGCCAATAAGCGCGGCCATTTGCTCCCTAAGCTCTCCGTCGCCACTCGCTCCGGATCGCTCGGGCGCCACATTCGACTCCTCAAGCATCGACCTTGTCTGTAGTCGACCACGAGGTGCCATTGCTTCCTGAAAAGAAGCAACTCGCATTAGCTACTTGAGCAACATTGCTCGACCATACCCAATCTGGCGAAAGCAACATGCACATTCATCCTTGCCTCAAGCGTCATGTCGTCGGCCGCCCGACACAACACTAGAAGTAGAGGACAAACGAAAATTAAACTTAGCCTCTAATCACATTAGAGACGTCCCAACTTAACCCAATCACATGCTTTCGCTAACTTTGATCCCACGTCACTCACGTTTCCTAGATCCTTAAGGTCTTCCAATCCTAAAGGTCTCTAGGTCCATTCCTATTCTTTCACTCTAGGCTCTGATACCACTATATCTGTCACGCCCCGGGACCGATACCAATTTGGGCCGGCCCGAGCACATCAAACAGACGCCAAACGGATAGAGTTTCCCCTGTTCGCCCAAGGCTCATCACATGTACATTTTCGAGTAAAGAAAAGCTGTAACGCCCCGGGACCGGTACCAATTTGGTCCAGTTCGGGCGCGTCGAACAGACGCCGAACGGACAGGACCTCCCCTGTCCGCCCAAGGCCAACAGTGAGATCATGTACAACAAGTTCCCAGGAAAAACAGTTGAATGCATACATGATCACACGACAAGCAAGAGCACGAACAGTGCTAGACGACTAAGAGCAAGATACAAGTATAAAACATACAAGTACATCAAGAGAGAAAGGTTCTATCTATTACATTTATCCACTCAAACTTCTTTATACATTTGAATCCTTCTTTTACAAGCTTCCAAAACATAAGTACAACACTCATACCTCACCCTATACATCATCTACTCTCAAACATAATAAAAGGTAGAGCTAATGCAAAAGGGGTGGATAGCTAGTGCAACTAGGGCGCTAGGCCCTTACCGCGATCCTCGCCGTGTGACCTCGTGCTCGGCCCTGTAGTAAAATGGGGGGCGTGGAAATAACTTTCCTTACGTCCCCAGTGGTTCGGCCGCGACTCCGCCGATCTCCCACTAGGTCCAAGCGGGGCAAAAAGTGATAATCGATAGATGATAGATAAGGAAAGCGGTAAATGACAGAAGTTAAACATACGGCTACTATGCCCAAATCATTAAATTATAATGCATGTACAATGAAATAATAAAACAACTAACATTATCATCAGACAAAGGTAAGCCGATTTGGCTCGTTTATCAATTTCATTTACTTGGTTTCTTTTTTCTCGGTGGTTCCCTGAAGGAGGCTATGCCTCACTGCCATCTCGAAGGTAGGGGAGGTCAACTCGCATATCGAACCGGAGACCGTCTGCGGCGACCCAAAATAGGCGATCCTGGGACCCAAAATAGGCGATCCCCGTGACAACTCCGGAGCACTACTTGTGTGGGCGATTCATCACATGATTTAAAACAGATGGTAGAGCATGAATCCAATCCTCCATCTCGAGAATACCCGTATTCAAGGGTTTGCTTTTCATCACAAGGTCCATAGCGTTTCATAATTACTTTAAGGACTCACATAGATGCCACGCGTTCATTTATTTACTATCAACTAGATGCCACTCATTCTTTTGCTCATTATCAACTAGATGCCACTAGTTATTTGTTTAACATTAGACCAACCGTCGAGCCCATCTTTTTCTCTGCACTATAGGATTCACAAGTCTCGACCCAATCCTTATCAATCCACTATATCAAGTATCCTGTACATGCTACGATATCATCAAGGAAAGCATAAGGAAAGGCAAATGCACAATTATCCTATAATGCAATAACACAAGATGCATGAATCAAAATGTACTAAGACATAGAAGGGGGCCCGGTTGCTTTGGGATGGACACCACCCACCTTCTGGCAACGCCGCAAGGTTAGTAAACTTGTCTTTGCGGTCCTCGCGCGCCGCCTCGGCTCCTCGGCCAAAACGAACCCTCGAGCACTTGCTTCAGCCGGAACGTCGCACCCGCTCAACGGATCGACGAACCGTCGCTTCCTACGCGTTCGGAGACATAGCAATTAGGTTTCTGACCATTCAAAGTAGATCAAAACCCTAGATTTCCAAAATCCCCAAATCCGTGCCCTAGAATGGCAACGGGGAAGAAATCCGCGGTGCGAGCTTCGATTGCGAGCCCGAACCATCTCCTTATCTCCTCTAGGTTCCATTCGAACCAATTCCAAGCAATAAAACCCTATAGCAAGAAATCTACCATTGTAGGGCTTGAGGTTTACCTCCAAAAGCTTCTCCAAGCTTGCTCTTGTTTGAAGGAGAGAGGGAAGAAGATGGTCCTCTTCTTCTTCTTCTTCTCCTTCTTCTTCTCTTTCTTTCCTTCATCTTCTCCTTCTTCTTTTTTTCTTCTCCTTCTTCTTCTCTTTCTTTTCTTCCTAGAGAGAGAGAGAGAGCAAAGAGGGAGTGAGAGAGAGGGAGAGAGCAACTGAGAGGGAGAGAGAGGGGTCCCCCACCTCTAATAAAGGCCATTTTACAAATAGGCCCCTCAACTTTCCATCTAATACACAGCCCTCACTGGGCTGTTTTCGCAGCGAGGGACCGGTCCCAGGTCGGGGAGACCGGTCCCCGAGAGCTCTCCATCTCGGGCAGAAGAATTTCGCGTTCGGGAACCGGTCCCTCACTGCCAGGGACCGGTCTCATTGGAGACCCCCGCAGCCCAGCCTGATGGGACCGGTCCCTCCCTGCCAGGGACCGGTCCCCGAGAGCATTCCTGCCCCGGTGCAGATTTTGCACTGGTGCTCTCGCGGACCCTTCTTTAATGCACTTTATGCATTTTAATCACCTTCGGATTTTCCGAAGACTACGCACTCGACAACTAATCGATTCTAGTCGAAGTCTAATCCTCGAATTTCGAGAATTCACTTCCTTACAAAAGCACTAGCGGAAACATACAAAAACAGCTTACACGAGGGTAAGCAATAGCCATGAGTGAAAGAAAGGAAACTAAACATCTACACAAGTACTATGATTCTCTTTTGATCACATATATGTATCCATTTCATTCAACTTGTACATCCATAAAGTCTTTACATTTCATTACATCACTTGCATCATTTCTTTTTACATCACATTGCCTCAAAATAAAACTTTACATTCTTTTTCTTTACTTTAAACATCTTCAAGTACAAAAGATGACCATAGGGTAGCTACTAACAAAATGTGAAATAACCCAACTCTTGTGGCCTCTGACTATGGTGCGATACCTTTACCGCGGTCACTCGCCGGCTCGCTCGGTCTTGGCTCTGTGGAATAGTGGGGTGAGAACTACAACAAAGTTCCCAGTGGGTTCGGCCCCAATCTCACCGACTTTCCCACTAGGGCTAACTCAGGCATAATAGAAAGGATAAGCAGAATAGTAACCAAACTATAATCATGATGCTAATATGCCTGAACAATAAAGCAAGAAATATGCTCAACGTAAATCATGCAAGTATGCAAGTTCTTTGTTCTTTACTCTTTATTCTTTAATCTTTGTTCTTTGTTCTTTAATCTCACGGCTAACCCGGGGGTTTCGCCACATTAACTTGCCCACATTAAGTCCATCATCGCGGGCCCTCAGCTTCCTCCCGCTAAGACCGTCCTCGGGTTTACTCCAACCCGTGATGCAAAAACTCCGGAGCGCATCGCCCGAAGGGGAGCGACCGCCCTCGAGCACGGAACTCATAGCAAAGTATGATCGATCCTTAACTCTAAGGATATATAGTTCAATCATTGTCTTTACACTAACTCTAGTGTTATTACATCACTTTATTTTGCTAACTCTAGCAATCATCGTTCTTTAACTTTACTCGTTCTTTATGCCACTTTCGTTTTCTTTACTTGTCTCTAAACATTAGCATTGTTCTTTGCGTCACATTTCTCTTTGATGCCACACACACTAACTCTAGTGTCACTTTACTTTACATTGTCGAATGCCACTCGATCTATGTTTTATTATGTCACTTTGTTCTTTCCTCTCATTGGGTGCTCACATTACATCTCATGCATGCATATAGGGTTAAATAGGCTCTCAAACATCTCAAATAGCACGTGTACTAACATCATGCAACATTCACATATATATCATCACATCTACCCTATAATGCATGAAACAATATAAATATATGCTCAATTGAATGACACATTAGGCATAGAAGGAATTCCAACAAGTTTGGATAGCACCACCCACCTTGTAGGCGTATTAGGATGCTACAATGATTTTCTTGGAATTTTTAGGCTCCTAGTTCGTTACTTGCGGCAAAACGAAGCCTTATTAGGCTATTTTGCTCATATCTTTGTATAGGATTTTCGTACCGTTAAACCGAGCGCACCAACGCGTCGGAAATATCCCCAATTAGGTTTCTAGAGGGTTGATTTCACATTGAAACCCTCACAAGCAAAAGCCCCAAATTTGAGTGCCCTAACTCAACCCACATCAAAACTAGGGTTTTGATCTCAAAGAGAAGATAACAAAAGAAGAGCTTGAATGTTACTCTAGAGACTCATTAAACGTCCTTAGCCTCATTCCAAACCTTTTAGGGTTTTGCACCATGAGAGGAGGTTGAAGCTTACTGTCACATACAACATCTACATAGCATGAGTCACGGTTAGTCGTTAGAACTGGTTCCGGTATGGTTGCCGTGGAATTTAACCATACCGGATGTAAATATGAAGTGAAAATAAATAAAAAATGTTGAGATAGTATTTTATTGGTTTAGGAAGTGAAATATTGATGCGGATAAGAACCTGTGCTGAAAATCGCGAGCGAAACAGAGATGGAATTTTCTGTGGAGAAAGGGGCAGATAAATTGCAGAAATGCATTTGTCAGAAAATTATGAAATTGGCAGACTATGTCAGATATTATTTTTATGGGCATGATTAATTTATTTTATTCTGAACCGTAGAGAAGAAATTGGAATCGAAGCTATCTGAGAAAGTGCGTTCGGTATAGTTTTCGGTGACCAAACGGGTCGAAACTGAAATATTAAAATTTCTTTGGACTTTTAGTACCTAGAGAGTGTCTGTCAAATCATTGAGCAAAAACGGACATCCGAGGGGTCCGCAAAAGTAACTGCCGAAGTGATAGTGTATAGGTTGAGGGAGACAAATTAGGTAATGGTGAAATCCCTTTTCTCTCCTAGCTCTTAACAACCGCAGCATCACCACACGCAGCATAAGACCAGCATGTATGGAAGGAGAAAGCTCTTTTCTCTCTCTAGATTTTCTACAATTAGGGAATTGCGCGAAGAGTTTGGAAAAGCTGTTTACATCTTCTATCGTTTCTCTCTATTTAGAGCTAATTTGAGAGGTATGTTCAATCCCTTTACGATAGAATTGTAGAGGTTAAAATTATTGCTCTAGAAAATTGTTTATTTAGATCCTATGATGCTAAATAGTTGACGGTATTCGTTGCTTAAGTTATGGTCATTTAGTGATTTTTGCAATACTTGATAACCTAGGGACCCTCAACATGAAAACTTTTGCTAGCGGGAGATGGGTTTGATCTAAATTAAACCTCCATTAACCTAATTGTTAGGTAAACAACGCGTTGGCGAGACGCGTTCGAGCAATCGGACGAGCGTTGCGAAGGTTATTTAAAGAACGACGTTTGCTCGGTCCGCTGGGAGGGCGAAGGCGACGTCGTAAATTCTGGAAACGATTTGAGCACGTAACAGCAAACGAAGCCACTTTTTGCCCAGCGAGTTGCAACGATGACACGGTTGGCGCAATAAAAGTTCCGACGAACCGAGGGTACCG